>NC_056740.1:157275580-157455580 GCF_019279795.1 Protopterus annectens
GATAATGACCAAGACTCTTGCCACCCCTATAGTGCCTTTTTTTTTAGGCAATGTCCTGAAGACCAAATTACCATCATAACAGCTACAAGCAAATGAATTCTGAGAGTTATGCTACTCAAAACTAGGTCTAAATCTCAAAATGCATGCTCTTGAAGCACTCCTTAAAATGGAGAACATCGACATCTGTGCAATGACCGAGACCTGGTTCAAGTCTCAGGAGAGCACCCCAGCACTACCAGGCTATAATTCATACCACACCTTTCAGCCCCTAAACCTGGACCGAAGCACTAAAGGTGGTGGTGTCTCCATATTCATAATGGATATGCACACCTCCAGATTAGTAGCCCGACATAACGCATCAGAGATACTTCAGGTACACCTAACACTAGGTAAAATTGCAATCCAGGTTGTAGCCTACTATAGATCCCCCACCATGTCCCATGACTCCCTCTCGACATTCCTAAACACACTGGAAAATATTAGGGTACAACCCAGTACCCTTATACTGGGAGACTTTAACTACCTCTCCATTAACTGGGAAAATTACACATGTACCAACACACTTGCTCAACGTTTTCTGAAATTCATTAATTCCAATGCCCTGGGCCAACTCATTCTTACCCCCACCAGGGTAGAAACATCCTTGAGCTGGTCATTACTAACATGGGCAACCAATGCTCTACACCAGCAATCAACTCCTCCCTGGTCAGATCTGACCACAAGTTAATCACCATGGATATCCACATCCCAGCCTCACCCCCCCCCACAAAGGAAACCACCATAAAAAAACTTCTCCAAAGTCAATTTTGGGCTTCTAAAAACAGAGGTGGCTAGAGGGCTAGAGGAATAAGTTATTTGTGCATGGTAGGGACTGTTCCTGTTCAGCACAGTAGCGTGCCATGCATATGTATGAAGACGTGCTGCTGTGCTGTAAAACAGACACAGTTCCATGTACGAGCAAAGGGAGTGTGTCTGAGAGCAGAGCTCTCACAATATACATGCCTCCTGCACTCCAGAATTGCCTTTCAGCCATTAAAAATGAGTGAGAATGCTCTTAATACCCCCAACCCATTAGTATAACAAATCTGGTCAAAGCCATAAGGGACAATTGTCACTACCAAGACAAAAGTTGTTAGAATATCACATTTAGCATAAGCACATAGCGCACACCTCCCAACCTGTCAGAGTAAGGAATGTGGACAAAGCTAAAAAGGACAATCATCCCACAAAGCAGAAAGTTGATAGAATAACAGGTTCAGTATTAGCATGGATACGCTGAAGGGTACAAATAAAAAACAACAAATATATTTTTTTAAAACATGCAATAAAGTTTAAGTGTTGCTGCGTGGATGTGCCCATTATTTAGCTATGCTTAGTCCAGCTTAAACAGCACAAGAAGTTAAACAGTAAGAGATATCCAGCCTGAGCAGTACTGCAATAGTGTAGTGGTTAGAATATGTGCTTTGCAAGCAGCCATTCTCAGTTCAATCCTCACTGTAACTAATTTGCATTTTATATGTGAAACCAGTGCATAAAGTTTTTTTAATAATTAGCTACTAAATAACATATATTTGTTAACCAGAATACTGTAGTAGGTCCAGATGTAAGGTGTTAGTTTAATAAAGATGTGAAACTCCCATATAAACACAAGTACCCTATACAGCATAGTCACACATGAATAAATGTAATGAAAGCACAATGGGGGGGGTGTCAGGGACAGTAAACAAATTTATAATATGTAATGAATAATGAATCAATCCCATACAACAGATTGTTTATACAATAAAAAATAAGCAATGCTAAGCATTGAACAGCTTTGCTGACTGGGTTTAAGCATTGTGTATATATGATTACTAAGCAATGAATAGACCAGCTAAGTGGATTTGCCCATAGGTAAGGAATGCTGAACCTGCCCCTTTAAGCACTGCCAACCTTTGACTTTAGCTTAGCTTAGCTCAGCATATTCAAAACCATCCAATTATGGCAAAGGGCAGGATATCAGCCATATGTAAACCCCACAGGTGGAAATACAGCTCATAGCTGGTTGCAGCCTCCCACTGTAGGCAGTATGGCAGGAGTTGGCAAGGGTATGTGCTTCTAGGTGCAGCGCTGGGGCATACAGGAGTCCAAGGTCATGGTAGGACTCCTGGTACAAAACCATGACAAGAGACTAATGCAGGGCCAGTACCAGGGCTCCCAATATAAAGCAGAAGCCTGGGACCATTTCAACCATGATCTCACCAGTGCCACTGGTATCCCTCGAACTGGTGAGCAGGTCCGATACCACTATGCTGACTTGAAGCAGAGAAAGAGGGAGCTCTTGGACAAGTGGGTCCAAGAAGCAAGGCAAAGGGGTGATGTCCCAGCAGTGTGTAAGTAGTTATACCAATAACTGTTTACGAATGTCCAGCCTGTGTATGTGATGGATAGGTATGCCTAAATATTTCTTTATTTCCCTTACAGCTGCAGCTGAGTGGGCTGTGAATCAGGAAGCCCATGTTAGTAGGTTTCAAAGGCTGCATCGCGAGGCTGGTGAGTAACAATCCTGCTTGTAGTAGTCATACCAAATAAATATAAATTAGTAGAAAGTCATCTGGCAGTATGAAAACTGTGTATGGGTTGTACTGAATAAACCAGACAATATGACAGTAATAGTCTCATAAAGGTCATATTTAAATAAAACTGTAACTGCCTGGCAATAAAGTTCTAAATCCTGGACTGGTTGTGTTTACCCTGGTATTGTATGGCATTTAGTGTTGCATTCTCTGAATAGTAATGTTGTGTTAACCATTGTTACCTACACTGTGCTACATAAAAATGTCTAGGAATTTCTGTGTAGACTGTTGTAAGTACAAGATCAGATTGTACAACCAAGAGAGACTTAAGACAGAAAACATTGAAGAAATTGACAGCAATTTCCAAATAGCACATTCTGATGAAACTTAAATTGTTGTATTTTTAGCAGACACAGCCATTGTTCGAATCCTGGGAGTGGTAGTAAGCAGTATGCATAATCATACATCTCAACTGTACAGATTTTTGCAGACTGTCCAGATAATTGGCTCATATTTTCTGCATGTTCCTCTGTCTCCCTGGCAAATCAGTGGGATGATCTCAGAATTGTAGTCACTAAATAATGACATCCATTTGATTTTCAGACCTCAAAACCTTCAGAAAATGTATATTAAAACAAATCCTGTCACTCTAGCAACTCTCCAAGTTTATGAGAGCAATATTCAAAATATGTCCCTATTTGTACCCCCATTTTGTCAAGCTTTGTCCAGAGTGTGTGCATTAAGAGATTGAGAGGTATGTGCATAATATTAACTAGGACTCTGATAATATGTGTACAAACAGTCAGGTAGTGTTAATAAACACTCCCCCACAGGTCTTTCAGATAAGAAAACTGTAACTGCCTGGCAATAAAGATTTATATCCTAGACTAGTAGTGTTTACTCTGGTATTGTATGGGCTGACATGTAGCATTCACCAACATCTGATATCAGAATAGTACTGTTGTGTCAACCACTGTTTCCCACACAGTGATACATAAAAATATGTCTAGGAATGCCTGTATAAGACTGTTGTAATTACAAGGTCAGATTGTACAACCAAGAGACACTTAGAAAACACCAAAGGAATAGCCAGCAATATCCAAATAGCACACTCTGATGAAGCTTAAATTGTTGTATTTTTAGCAGACACAACCATGGTTCGAATCCTGGGAGTGGTAGTAAGTCGTATGCGTAATCATACCTCTCAACTATATAGATGTTTGCAGAATGTCCAGATAATTGGCTCATATTTTCCGCTTATTCTTCTGTCCCCCTGCCAAATCAGTGGGATGATCTCAGAACTGTAGTCACTAAATAATGACATACATTTGATTTTCATACCTCAAAACCTTCAGAAAATGTATGTTAAAACAAATCCTGTTACTCTAGCAACTCCAAGTTTATGAGAGCAATATTCAAAATATGTCCCTATTTGTACCCCCATGTTGTCAAGCTTTGTCCGGAGTGTGCACATTAAGAGATTGAGAAGTATGTGCATAATATTAACTCAGAATCTGGGAATATGTGTAGAAACAGTCAGGTAGTGTTAACAAATATTCCCTCCACAGGTCTACCAGGTAAGAAATGTAGAATTTAGCTGTAAGACAGTTGAAGTATACACTGTGTACAAACATACCACTGTCCAAACCAAGGCCATAGGGTATTGTAATAATACCTGTAGAGTAATGATTAGAGCAATGATCATTAAAGTTGGGAGTACTGCAAGGATATATAAGTTAATTGACATCTCTCTCTCCCTCCCACCATATCTGCAACAATAATCTAAACACACAAATCAATGGGTATGTTTACACCAAACCTACTGTTGGGACATATGTCCTATTGTTCAAGAAATATTGAAATGTGTTTCTATTAATGTTCCATGTTGAAATACGATCATTGGTGGCCTGTTGCTATTAATGTAACCTGCATGCCATTGTAATGGCCACTGTGGTTCCATATATGCATGTGTTCTGTTTGCTATGCAACTGCTCCAAATCTGGTGTTTTGGTTTAATGGGAATATCTATGCATGCTGTTATAACTAATCCTGGATTGTGTTGACTGTTACTAACCCACATATGTTCTAAAACTACAACACCATAGCACGTTTGGGAAGGGCGGTCCCGGTAGACCCACCTCTCCCACCTCATCTGGCCATGGCACCAGGCCCCAGCACATCTGGTACCCACCCCAGGACCTCCTCATATGCTGGTCCTGCACCACCTTCGGGTGGAACTGCCTCAGGAGATGGGGCTTGTCTTCCCTGGGAGTGGGCGAGGACAGGATCCTGTCACATGAAGTCAGGTTAGGGGACTGATGCATAGCGAGCTCCGAAGGGAGTTTGGAGATCTGCAATGCCAGCTTGAGGGCCACATGGCACATTTAGAGGGTCAGCTTGCCCCTCCTGCTCATCCCCCAGCACAGCCACCTTCGGGGCCATGAAGGTGCAGTGGTGACTGCCCATGGGTGGGGACCTCAGTCCCACTGTTTCCATTTGGGGAGTCATTGGCTTTTGATTTCCAAGCACCCCTCCCCATCCAAGGTGTTTATACCATCCCTGTATGCTCTCTTGTCTGTCTTGTCTGTCTTCCTACCCAACCTACTTCCCCAAATATACCTACTATCCTTCCCCAACATCTCACTCTCACCTTAAAAAAAGTGCAATCTTTTCCCAAAGAAAATTTTCCCCATACATTGCTGTCCATTTTGCACGTGTCCACTGAACACATGTAATCTGGTCTAATTGGCTTCACAACACATCATTGTTTACCTCATCCCTCTGTCAGGGGTTTGAGTGTCCAAATCTATCTCCAAATTCAGTATATATGCACAGCTGTTGCTGTAGAAAAAATGGACAGCTATGGACCTTCCCTACACCCATCCTGCACATGCCTAGCTACTTTCCCTTTTGTCTTTCCCTCTTTGTGCCCACTTTTTCACCACTTTCCTATCATCCATTTTTTCTTTTCTTTTAAAGAAATTAGCACAGGGGTAAGCATGAGTAAGCACTTTTAAGCAGTAGTGCGTGGGTTTAAGCCTGTTTGCATGGCGGTAAGCAGTGCCTACACAGATTAAGCACTTTCAGGCTAACTGTCTGTAAGCATATTTAACTGGAAGTTAGCATTGCTTACTGCCACTCAAACCCACTTAAAACTGCTTAAAAGTGCCTTAATCACTCTGTATCCAACAGCACTATTTCTGCCCAGCAACAAAATAATCAGCCCTTACAAGTCTCAAACCCAGGACCCTGCACACCATGGGCACAGCAAGTTTTCACTAAGCCATTTGATCTTTAGATAAGTGTGATGTTTTCTCAAACATATCATGCAGCACAGTCATTCAACAGTAGGGAAAATGTATTTATATATGTATATATGTATATATGTAGACACGCATGTCTGTATATATATATATATATATATATATATATATATATATATATATATATATATATATATATATATATAATATAAATATATGTATTGCATTCGGACATCGGATCCACACTCTGAACCTCTCACTGAAAAACATCTGACCAAAGGCAGTGTAAATGGGGGTAAAGGGGCCCAAAATAGGGATCTCTTATAATTATTGCCATTATCCCTTCCTTCACAACTGAACTGATCTGCCTTGCAACAAAATAACTAGCACTTGCAAGTCTTGAACCCAGTACTCTGCACAACATAGTCACAACATGTTACCAGTAAGCCATCTCAGCTGTAAGATGGTGGGATGATTTCTCTAACATATCATGAAGAACAGTCAGTCTACCATAGGGAATGCACAATGTGGAAGCACTAAACATTCTAATGATACCTATACACTCACACACACATATATACATATATATATATATATATATATATATATATATATATATATATATACACACACACACACACACACACACACACACACACACACACACACACACACATACATATATAAATATATAAATATTTATAGATATATATGAAGAGAGCATATATAGAGGGTGCACAGCATATAAAACAGCCATTATTCCTACAGTTGCCACCTTTTCAAATGGCCAGTGTCTGATAGAGGGTGCACAGCATATCAAACAGCCATTATTCCTACAGTTGCCACCTTTTCAAAGGCCAGTGTCTGATTCTTTCCTACAAATGAGAATTATTGCATGAAACATATACCCACACACAATGCAAATGACATGACACCACACTCAGTTTGCATACATATACATTTTTATTTTTGTACTATTTCAGTTGTTTATGCCATTTCGTATAGCAGTTAGATGTTTGAAATACATAATAACTGATTAATGCAACTCTCAAACAAAACATATGATACAGTAATCTGCAAAACATAACATACTTTGCTGTCTAGGCTAAAGCCTTCAAGTAGTACAACAGTAAAAAACACACTTGCCTTGAAGATGAGAATCAATCAATGCTTAATTACAGATGTAGTTCAACAGCCTCCAATTACACTCTGTACTCAACCCCTTGGGAGAAAAGTATCAGCTGTCACAATGTAAATGTGTCCATTGCATAACAATGCTTAACTTAAAATGTCACTATCACACTGACAAACAGAACTGTGTGCAAGACAGTAAGGTTTAGCCCACCACTATTACCATGGTGAAGCATATGAAAATGTACAGCCATATACCTTAATGTTTCTTATTACTGGTATCCCTCGCATGCTGTAACAGCCTAGGTTAAAAACATTGAATACACCTCCCCCATAAAATGTCTTACTAGGACATATAACAATGTTCTCCATATACTGACCTCAAGACTATACAGAGTCACACATGTTTTGTCCAGCTGTAGCCCTCATATATATGGACCCCACCCCACAACTTGTGTGGGAGTCCACAACATCATGGGAATGACAGCAGGAATGTCAGCACTAAATAATGATAGACCATACCTATCAACCTCTTACTGCATGACATCTGGACAAAGCCTGATATATTGTTGGAGGACAGAGGCTGAAACACAGAGCCATATTTCAAATGTTGCTGTTATACACTGTGAAAGTTGCTGGTGTTACAGGATTGGTTGCAACATACCCTTACGCAGGAATATGAAGTCAGAAATACAAATGGATGTTGCCATGTACTGATAGCAATCAACGGAGAGAATGCCACTGATATGTCAGGGACAAGACCTTTGTGGGCAATAGACAAAACATAACAGTGAATCCTCTGGCCATCATGTGGATAGGCCCACAGTTGAGAGCTATGCAGACAGACTGCATTCCATGCAAAACTAGCATGTACACACAAACCCTGTAAAACTAGCAGTATTCAATGCATATACCAGCAATACTCACACACTGCCCCTAGGTCTGGAACCTTATACAAACATGTAGTTGGCCTATGTGCACAAGCCCTGTCGTAAAGGGTATAGCTACCTGCTGCCTGCAACACTGTTGCCCACACACAGGAAGGATGTCTTCCATACAGGAAAGGTAAATGGACAATGCCCACACTGTCACTGTATACAACAAAATAAAATGTGTATTGCTACTGATTGTTTCATTGCTATGACACTGATATGGGTACTACAGTATGCATGCTTATCACATAGTAATCAGAGAAGTGTACAACTGTGTTATGACCCACTGTCCATGCCTACCACTGACAGCTATATCAACACCCATATACACTGGATATCAAAGTGTACACACCCCTGTTGGAATGCCAGGTCTGTGTACTGTATGCCAATGAGACCACAGGAAGTCATGTCAAAATGTTTCTCACCTTAAATGTGACCAATAACCTGTAAAATTCTATTTAAAAAGAAACAAATCTGTTTCATGGAAGGTGAGCAACCACTGCCAAGTGAAGATATGATATGATGTTAGAGTACAAACCAAGACAACTGGATGCTGTAATCACCTCAGCAGGTGTTTACACAACATACCAGTGTTAGGGTGTGCAAACACATTCAGCTGGCTTACTGTACTTGAGTATTACTTCCCATATGCTGGAGGGACAGGTTCATAACCCAAAGACTGCCCATGCTATGGAAAAGACTTCCCATACATGTCAAGCAGAGCACATCACTAGCCCTCTTCAAGACAAATCTTGATGAGTGGATGGGAAATAGAAAATTCACCACAGGGATCACTGTGCCTTTACTCAACAGAGGCACTGGGAACTAAGTTTGGGAAGCACGATGCCAGGGTAATCCCATGGGCTAGCCTTGTAAAGGCTCCAGGGCCATTAACCTAGCACACACCTATGAACCTATGAACCTATATGTTTCCAAAGGACAAGTTGTTATGTTCTCTATTGAACTTAGCAGGCTATAGGACACATCACAGGTGGGGACTGTGTTGACATATGCTTTTCTGGGGTCATGTTCCAACTGCACAAGTACCATACATTGTAACATGGGTGTGTACACTTCATATCCACTGTAGCTATACCAAATCAGCAGTACCCTACCTGTACAACCATCTTCCACCAACAATAGAGTAATCCCCCTTGGCGGACACCACCAAGACACAAAGCACATAATAGGTTGCTATAGTGGCTGTACAGGGACACATAGGTGCAGACCACAACTTGGAAGCAAGTGCACCTCTATCTGAGCAAGCATGTAGGTTCACAGGTGACCTCCTGTAAGGCTGACTATGACTAGAAATCAGACATATGCATGCTACCAAGGTCAGTTGCAATCATGCCTACACATATGTGCGCAGTCTCAGAGCCAGTAACACAAGTCAACCTGTACTGGGGGTAAAGCACACCTCATACACACATGCCATGGATACAGGCAACCTACATCTGACAGGATAGGTGGGAACAGTGGCACCCTGTCCACAACAGTAGTACAGGGTGACATGCACATCACCCCCACTCTTGCCCACATCAGTGGTGAGCATAGACATAATGCCGACTGATGGCAACAACAGCAAGTCTACATGGGGCATGAGAACATCACAGTTTGCCTCCTACAGTAACACAGGCATGTGATCACAGTCCCATCACACACTACAGTCAAACACACTCATGCCACCATCCACATACCATCCACATGGAAGATGGCCACTGTCATCCCTCTACACAGAAATTAATGGTGTGTAGTGGATTATGACATTAAGTGTCCAACATTGGGGAAACTGGACAGGTCAAGGTCAGGAGTGTAATGCAAGATGTACAAGCCATGATAGCTTACAGTGTTATGATATAGTCTGGATTATTTGCAAGTAATACCCACTGTTGATGTGCACATGGACAACTGTATGAGGTCCCCTGACCTTTTTTCCTGTTTATGTCTTCCAGGTACAATATTCCAGGAACACGTGCCTGCATACAGACCCCTGGAAAGTGATGCTATAATCCAGTTCCTCACAGTCCATCATGTCATCCTCTTCAGCCACAGGGAATGGAATGAGCTCATCCACAGGGTAAACAATGTCGGCTTGCAGAACTGCAATTATGAGCAGGTGCAGCATTGCTGCAAGGATCTTATCCACCATGCCCGTCAGCGTGCCACTGCAGTTAGGAGGGATCAGTTATCCACAGGTGGGGGTCATGCCATCCAGCCCCCACTGACACATCCTGAGGAGCTCCTCACCAGCCAAGCCAGCAAGCTGAAGACAGCATTGTGGAGGTGGGTGCCACTCACACAATGGATGAGGAGTGTGCAGGTAAGGCCCCATGTCACATTAGTAGACCACTGTTGCTTATCCATTTTCATCTGTAAAGTATCAACATGCATATGTCAGATAAGATAATCTGTTGCTGCAGTGTAGTAATGAACAGATGTGCAGAATCTCTAGTATTGTGGGTTTGTACTTTTGATGTGCTGAAATGCTGCTCCCACCCTGTATCAATGCCACAGGTGTGGCTACTGAAATCACATCTCTCACACAACTATTTAGGTCCCTCTAGTATGCAACTGGGGCAGCAGCCTGTAGCTGGTGAGTATGGAGTTGTTTTGTTCAGGTTTGCCAATACACCAACCATGTTATGGCCATGCTATTTGCCATGCACACCTGTAATACACCTACCCATAATGTACACTGTACATGTTCACTTATTGTTGCTGTTAACTGCACTGCATCACACTGGTCATCATGGTGGCATATCTGAAGGTTATGCAAGAGTTATGCAGTATGGACAGAGATGAACATAATGGGAGGACAAATGGCCTACAATAGGGACATGTCTGAAACATTACCCTTATAGAGTGGCTACAACAGTGTACACACCACTATTACAAAGGCAACTGTTCATGATCTAAACAATGGCAAACCACATTCCATGCCTTTTACAACCTGTAATGTGATCCTAACATGAGCGAGGAATGTATAATATGGAAACCTATGTTAGGACAACAAATATGGAGAATACATACCTTAACATACACTGGAAGAATATGTGTGCACACACTCCAAATAACATATTGTGAAAGCAGCTTGTGAGGTACTGACAGCATTCACTCTTCTTGAGTACAAACCTTCCATCAAGTACAGGGCCTCAATGTCACACCAAGTAATGGTCTGCTGTCCAAGAAGTATGTCCATGACATTTGCCAACTCAGCTGAAACAGAGGCAGCCATGGCTTGCACACATCTTACAAACCATGAAATGGATCCCATATCTGAAAGGTAGCACTCAGAAGTGGGAAAGGTAGCCTTACCTCATAATTGCATATATCATAGGAAACAGTGCAGACAGTCATGTATGTGTGTATGAAGTATGGGATAACATTAATGTTGAAAATAAACAGATGTCCATCCAAAACAGATGACAACACATATTACAAACTGGTCATGGAGGCAACCCAGGAACATGCAGCAACACTGAGGGACTTGCAGGAATGTCTAGCAAGTTCTGCATGTGCAGTATCTGTGTCAACAATCACATGGAATCTGCATAAGTGTGGCCTATAGGTTTGGGTAATCAGATGAAAGAGTTGTTCTGCAGGCAACATCATCCAGGGCTCTCTACAGATAGCATATGCATAATATCAAGTCTCCCAAAGGCATGTGTTGCAATGTGTAATGGTGTCATGAGACCAAGGCTGAAACCTACAGACAGCATTCATAAAGATACATGTGGTGCACAAGCAACACCTCACTCCACCTCAGGGCCACCATCTCCATTTTTACCTTGCTGATGCCAGTGCACACCTTTAGGTTTGTTGTTCATTAGCTGAAACTAGGCCAGTAGACATGGCATTCAGAATTTGGAACGCTGCAAAATAACACTCATGTGTGGCCCATATTTGTCAAAAATCTGCAATAAGGTTGAGGATGGGGAGGGGTGTCACCCTGAAACGCAACACTGAACTGAAACATACATCCAAAGCTCGCTAAGAGTGGCTGTATCTGAACACAGTAAAGGTCATGAATTGTGTCAGACATAACCCTGACTCCACAGCAATAGTGAAGCCATTGATTGTTTGTATATATAACATATGCCCTTAACATGTAGTGGAGTCATACCTCAGCACCACAAGTCACAACCTCTTAGAGAAAGGGAATGCAATGTAAGTTTTGCATTTATAAATGTAGAATGTTGCTACAGTAACAGGGGTTGTGTCAACAGACATGTTGTGTAGGAAGTAACTTCTGATACTGACATGTATGCCATCACTGACAGACATCATAAGATCATCATAGTGAAGTACCACACAAATCACAGTAATGATCCTGTGGAATACAGCAGAAATATGACCAATAAACATGGACAGTCTTACACAATCTGGTCAGTTCAAAGGTATACACAGAACTCCTTAGTGCAAGACGTGTGGACCAAGCCTGACAAAGGGGGTGTTTACAGCCATGAAAATGGGGCTATCACACAAATACTGGAATATATAAGCTCACACAGTTGATGCATTCACACCCTCATGTCTGTCCTAACACATATTAACTGGAGGAGCAGAGGTCCCAAGCCCACATACTTCCTACTAGTTAGTGACATACATCTTCACAGCATACCACTGCTTTTTCAGACATACACAACACATATGGTGGCCAGGCAACAGTACATCTGACAAATAGCTGGACATAACATCACACTAGGTAAATACACTGAGCTGCTAGGCATGTCAGAAAGTACTGTGTAAACTACAGGCAGACTGCCACAGCACTGACCCAAGTTTCCTATGGAGGAATACACATGTGCTTGCAAATATAGCAGGCACTACAGGCATGTAACAGCATGCAGTAACAGACACTAGTGTGAAAGTGCATACCCACAACCAATCTGAACACAGTCACAGTCACATTATGGTAAGCCTAATTAACAGTACAGTATATGGACTGTGTGAACAAAACCTTTCTCATATTTGCCACTTACACGCTAACCCTACATATACTGGCCCAATACACAGTGTAGTCTGATGCCTGACTGTAATATGGGACATGTCTCAGTCTAGCCCTACAAACATATACACTGAGAGGGTACCAGAAACTGGAGCAGCATGCAATGTCAGATAGAACAGGACCAAGAACACTAACATCTACCACAGTCTGTTCACAGGCCAAGTAACATATTCACAATACACTGCTACACAATACTGACACTCTGTCAACAATCACCATAAGAAAATAGACCTCACTACTGTACAGACTGTAACAGAATATCCAGGTTTTGTCCTCAAATATAAGGCCTGCTATACATAACATGTCTAGCAGTCTGATATCTCACTGGCTTATCAGGTATGATGTCAGTAAATAATGATATATTGTACATATGCACCTCTTACTGCATGACATATGGACAAAGGGTAACAGACTTGGGAAACAGAGATACAAACACAGGGCTGATATTGAGACATTGCTGTGATAAACTGAGAAAATTCCTGGTGTAACATGGTTTGTTGTGACATATCTCTTCTGAGGGATATGAAGTCAGTAACTCACATGGATGTCACCATGTACTAACTGCAATTATCAAAGTATGCCACTGCATTTCTAAAGACAGGAAATGTGTGAGCAACACACCACATCTAAAACTATAAACTCTGGCCAGTCAGCAGATAGCCCTACAGGTGAGAGTTTCCTCAACCACATAACACTGTCATGCCAGACTTTAAATCATGTAGAACAGCCATATCTACACAAACCATGTTAAACCAACATTACATAAAATGTAGAACAGCAATACTTACAATCTGTCCCCATGTCTGGAACATCCCCCTCCTGTTTGTTGGCCTGTCTCCACATTGTATGTTGTAAGAGGTATTTCCAACTACCCTCTGTGATGCTGTTTGTCAGACACCTACATGAAGTCCTGCTCACAGTGAAGGAAAATGGCTAACACCCACATGAAGTACTTAGTTATAGGAGTGTGTTTCCATGAAACTGGCTATAGGAATGATACCACAGCTGTTCCACATGCAATTAGCAAGTGGGAGACTACAATTCATGCACAGGCCATCAGCTGATCATAAGCATTACTTGCAAAACTTAAGCTGCTGCATATGCAAAACATGGGGTTAGGAGGGTGGCCTAATGGTTAAGGTGTTTGCCTTACAAACACAAGGTACAGGGTTGGAGTCTCACAAGGGATAACTGGCTAGGCTTAAAATGGCTTGCAAGGGCAGTTAGCCTATTACTAATCTATGAACCTATGAACCTATATGTGCATTTCCACATCCACCAAAGAGAGAGAGAGAGAGAGAGAGAGAATGAGACAAAGTAAGAAAGGAAGGGAGTGAGAGGGTAAGAGCCAAGCATGTTTGTGTATGATCCGTGGGTGGAGAGTGTTATCTGGGTGTTATAATAGTTGCCTATATTGTTTACTAATCCATACTGTCACATAGTATGCACATGACGGTACACATTTATTGCTGAGGATTGTCTATAACAACCTCTACAGTGTTTGAAAACTGTTGGCCTTGTAATGTGGACATTCGGACATATAGGTCCTCAATATAATGTTGTAGCAAAACCCACACTGCAGTGGATCCTGTCATTACACAATCACCCCAAAAGGATACTGATGACATACACATTTACCAGTACTGAGATTCAAACTTCTACCTGACAATGTATTGCTATTACAGTGTTACGCAGTTATTGCACACACCATGGAGCTTACATGTTGAAGAGCTGTTCAAAGGTATCTTTGAAGGTGAGTGACATCAGCAACAGTGCTAAAGAAGGGCTAAGGGAATTGTAGTAAGTGTGAATGTCCACAAAATCAAATGTCAACAAAGATACACCCACACAAACACACTCTCTCTCAGAGAAACACACACATTATCACAGTTGGCAGGATTAGGATTAGAACTCCTACCTAATTAATTTGCTACATTACAGTATTACACAGTCATCACAAACGTCACAGTGCATATAGGGTTCAGACATGGCCAAAGGGTTATTTCAAGGTGAATGACATCAGCAGGCGTGTTAAATTAGGGCAATGGGAGGTGTAGTGAGTGTAAATGGCTTCAAAATCATTCATCTCCACACACACACACACACACACACACACACACACACACACACACACACACACACACACACACACACACACACACACACACACACACACACACACACACACACACACACACACACACACTTGCCAGTACTGAGATGCATAGGTTCATTGGTTCACAGGTGTTCAGTAGGTGAATGGGCCTGAAGGCTGTACAAGGCTAGGCAAAGGGAATACCTTGGCATCAGGCCACATGACAATAGTCCCCAGTGTGGCTCAGGGGTGTAGTAGCCGGAGTGGTCCCCAGAGGTGGGTATTGTATTCACCATACACTCATCTGGGTTACTATTGTGGGTGGTGAGTGATGTGCACTGCTTCCCATGTATGTGATCTATATTCCATAACATGGACAGTGTCTGGGTTGTGCACATGTCCCACACCCATGTTCTTTGACATGTGGAAGTGTACTTGAGGTCTCTGGAGCATGTTGTGTGGACAGAGTGTTATCTTCTGATGTAGCATTCCTGACCTTATTTGGTGAGACCTGGCTATGTAACTGAGGTCATGCTTGCACCTACATTGACAGCATGATACAGGTATTCAGTGGAGTTAGTGGCATCTGTCCATACAAGGCATGTGTATTAGGCATGGTATTCCCTTTGTGGGTTATGTTTCCAGACTCTACAGTTGTTCCAGGCATGCAGTGGGGAACATAGCAAAAGGGACACTGTAACCATTTATTTGCCTACTGTGGGGATGGAACAGGGTGCCATGTCCTTTTACTTGCTGGATAACACACACTCATGAAATGTCACACATCAAAGTACTTTCTGATGTTAGAGGCACTGTTGTGGTCAACAGGTATATAGTCCACTGCAATCACACTGTGGTTACTATCTGTGAGTTAATATGCAGGGAACTACCAATATAGTGGTTGTTGCCTAGCCAAGTGTGTTTGTGTATGAGACGTGTGTGGAGATTATTCTCTGAGTAATAGAAGGATTGCCTATATTGTTCACCAATCCATAATGTCACATGTAGGGCTATGGATTTTCTACACTAATCTCTCCGGTGTTTGACATCTGTTGTCCTTGTAAGGTGGACATTGTGACATATACTAGGTCCTCAACATAATAATTTAGAAAAACCCACCCCAAAATGAATCCTGTTATTACACAATCACAGCAACCTCCACACAAGACACTGATGACACACACACACTTACCAGTACTGAGATTCAAACCCCTATCTACCTATGTATTGCTACTACAGTGTACCACATTTATCACATGTGCCACGAAGCTTAATGGATGGATGTTGTCACAAGGTACTTCTAAGGTGAGGAACATCTCCAGCCCTTGTAAAAACTAGGATTGGGTGATGTAGTGGGTGAGAGATCCCAAAAATAATTTTACCCTACACAAACATTTACATTTGCCAGGGGTGAGGTTCAAACCTCTATCTAACAATCTTTATGGACCATTATGGTTACACATTTACCCCATGCACCACTAACCTGACATGGTTTAGGGTTGGCAACAGGTACTTCTAAGGTGGATGATAATTACAGGACTGCTAAAGTTAGGCTCTGAGATGTGTACTGGGTGTAAATGGGGCCAAAATCTTTGAAGTACAGACATACATATGTGCACACACAAACACTTACCACAGATGAGATTCAAACCTATAATTATGTAGTGATTGCTACTACATTGTTTGCATTTATAGCATGTGCCACGGAGCTTACATGTTGGAGAGCTCTCCACAAGTATCTTTGAAGGTGACTAAAATCAGCTGCAGTTCTAAAGGAGGGGTAAGGGGAGATTAGTAAGTGTGAATGTCCATAAAATCAGGTATCATCAAAGACACACACACACTATCCCACACAGTTGCCATATCTGGGATTAGAACTCTTACCTAACATGTTACACTATAGCATTACGCAGTTATCGCAAGCACCACAGAGCTTATATGTTGGAAAGCTCACACCAGATATCTTTGAAGGCGACTACCATCAGCAACAGTGCTAAAGGAGGGATAAGGGGAGAGTAGTAAGTGTGAATGTACATAAAATCAGTTATTATCAAAGACACATACACTCTCTCAAATAAACACACATAGTTTCACAGTTGCCATCTCAGGGATTAGAACTCCGACCTAACTAGTATGCTATACTAGAGTATTACGCAGTTATCACAAGCGCCACGGAGCTTATGGAGCTGGCACTTCTCCAAATAGTTATTCCAAGGTGACTGACATCAGCAGGCTTGCTAAAGTGGGGGCAATGGGAGGTGTAGTGACTGTGAATGGCCTTAAAATCATTCATCTCCACACACACACACATACACACACACACACACACACACACACACACACACACACACACACACACACACACACACACACACACACACAGAGTTTCACAGTTGCCATGTCTGGGATTAGAACTCCTAATTAGTATGCCGCACTATATCATTATGCAGTTATTGCAAGCGCCATGGAGCTAATGGGGCTGGCACTTGTCCAAAGGGTTATTTTAAGTTGACTGACAGCAGGCTTGCTATAGTAGGGCAATGGGAGGTGTAGTGACTGTGAATGGCCTCAAAATCATTCATCTCCACACACACACACACACACACACACACACACACACACACACACACACACACACACACACACACACACACACACACATATACATACATACACACACACACACACACACACACACACACACACACACACACACACACACACACATATATACATACAGAGACACACACACATACACACACACACACACACACACACACACACACACACACACACACACACACACACACACACACACACACACACACACAGTTTCCATGTTTGGGATTAGCACTCCTACCTAACTAGTTTTTTACACTACAGTATTACACACATATTGCAAGCACCAAGCAGCTTACAGGGATGAGACTTGGCCAGAGGGTTATTTCAAGGTGACTACCATCAGCAGGAGTGCTAACATGGGCAATGGAAAGTGCAGTGTGTGTGAATGGGCCATAAACCATTGCTTTGGAAACACACATCCACACTCAGTCACACACAACTTTACATTTAACAGGACTGGGTATACAAATGCTAGATGAATACTGATTTGTACTATCATGTTACACAATTATCACAAGCACCACAGACACTATAGGGCTGAGGGCTACCAAAATCAATGTCTATAATGATTGACATCAGCACATCACGTGATATTGGCCAATTGGATGTGTGGTGGGTGGGACAGGCCTCATGATGGAAATCTCTCTGTCACTGTCTGTCTCTCTCTCTTCCCCACATCTGTATGTGTGTGTATGCTTGACATATTATAGTGTGTTGGCCTTGGATATGTGTGAGTATTCCTATCCAATGTGTGTGCAAAGCATGACTGGAGTACAATGTGGTGTGTGTGTGTGCACAGACATCTGTGACTGATGGATATGTATAGTCCACTGTGTTGTCAGACATAGGCTCATTTCTCTAAGTGTAGGAGCATGCCCAGTTTGACCTTCTGTACTGAGTGTGTGAATTCATTCCAGGTAAATTGTACTCCAGTCCAGGATTTGGTGTTCTACACCTACAGCTAGCAACCTGTTTTTACAGGATATCTGTAGATAGGTTGACAACATGGAGTCATAATGGGTGACAGGTAGTGGGATACTGTAACTATTGTGTCTGTGTTGCTTATGTTACATGGTTACTGGTAGCAGAGGTATTCAGACATATGTACTGTTTTACATTGTGATGTATTATGTCATTAGTTACTGACAGATATACTTATTTGCTCACAGTTATTTCTTGGGAAATACAAGATGAATGAAGCTGTGTTCAGTATTGTGGTCTGCAGCCTACATATTCTTGCACACTCATGCCATTCTGGAGGGGTAGCTGCAGACACTTGCTGACTGGTCTGTGTAAATGGTCCAGCACCTTGGTACTGTGGTGGCTGAGGATCCCCTGCTAGTACATATATCGACATAACAGAATGGCCATATCCTGCTGTGGCCATACCTCTCTGCTGTACAGATTCACCCTGGTTACCCAGAGGCAGGGCTCATATATCTGGTCAGCCCCCTTCACATTGTGGTTTACAAGCAAGTTTGTAGCCACCCATTACTGGGTTTGCAGGTAGGGGTAGTATGGGCACACATCAGAGTTTCAGGCTTCACACACTCCATGACGTCCATGTATCTACACCCCCTGCCTCTGTTATTCTATACTCTTCCTAACATTATGCGAGCGATATGTGAGAAGTATCCCTATAGTTGTCCCTTCATCCCAGGGGTTGGTCCACAGTTCATGCAGTAGGATATGGTGGGCATGCTACTGGGATTTGCCAACATGGCGTTGCATTTGTGTTTTGTTGACTGTATTATGTTGTTAGTTGGGAACCCATGAGCTAACATACATTGGCAGTAGGGGTGAGGCACAGGCCTTTGACAGATGACTGTAGGGCATTTGGTAGTGATTCAGGCCATCTGCAGCAGGCCAGTGCATTCTGTTGCTCCTACATTCCCAGGCTGTGAGCCACTGGATTCCCCTGGGGTGACAAGCTAAATGTGCGAGGTGTTAATGGCAATAGTTCCTGTTCATATTAATCCATTGGTCTGGATGCTGCCAGGGTGCAGCTTACAGCTAGGCACACACCTGCAAGGGACACCTCGTCAGCATGCTGCATTCTGTGGGTATTCCCATACAGAGGTGGGGGGTCATACTACACTCATTCCCAACAGCAGGGATATGACCTGTGATAAACTTGTGGCTGATGGTGGGATGAGCTGACTGCATGTGTGATATGGAAGCTTCTTGCAGCTGACTCACAGATATACCTGGGACATTCCCCTTATGTTGCCTTGTGCGGGGACATAGGCAGTCTCTTATTACTTCATAACTGTGTCTTTTGTGGTCTGCCACTGATTGTCCATACTACACAGACAACTAATGTGCTGCTAACTTGTATGTACAATTCTAAAGGTGTGTGCAGTTGACAGCTACATTTTATGTACTCTGTCTAGGGTTCTTCCACCTATCTATTGTGTCTATGCCTGGGCCCACATTCATGGCATGTCCATCTTTCAGATGGGGACAGATATTGAAATCTATACAGTGAGTATGGATGACTGCTGACATGGGTATTGCTGAGATGCATTGTGGTTGGCACTGCAGTTGTCGGAACATGGCCCTGTCATCAACAGTACTGGCCATAGGCCACTGAGACACAACCCTCCATGCCTACATGCTGACCACTTCCAGACAATATTGAACACAAAACAACCTAACACACGGAGCTCTACATATTGCACACATGCAACAATCTATCCTGTAAATTGGGCCAGCTCAGGTAATCTGTGCCCCATTATTATTAAACCCACATGTACATGTTACTGCATTTCTACATAGGATTGTGGGGGGCACATCTGACAACTGTAAACATTTGCTATGACTGTACTGGTATTTCAGGTACTCTGTTGGCTTCCATTTTGTTTTGTATTCTGACCTATCATGCAGACTAGAGGCATATCAGTAGAGCACAGCTCTTAGGTTTTATTGACCTACATTTCAGTTTCAGACTTCTTACCCTTCTGAACTAACATACAACTTCCAGACCTGTTGTAGTCTGTGTAGGTCTGGAGGGGAGCTGTTCACCATTGCTTTCAGTTGGAGGCCTTAGCACAGCCTTTCTTTATGGTCATCTACACCTATCCTTCTGGCTGAGGCTGGTGTTGGGTATGTGAGCCTCACTGACATGCATGTGTGTGTCCTAAGGACACACATTTGGGCCACCACATGTACTGCAGTGAGATTTGTCACCTTGTCTAGTACTGCCTACTTTGTTGACACCAGTATTTGTTATGGATTTCATGCTGCCCGTATAGGTGTCCACTATCTGCTGCCATCCCATTCAGCCACCCTATTCCCTTGCATGTTCACATCCATACCATAGATACAACTAGCAGAACATACTAATCCATTCAGCAATTGATAGGAAGAGTGACTTACCTTGTGGCTGTGTCAGTATTGAGGATGGTGCTGGAGGGCTGACTATGTTAGATGCACATACCCTATACATGGTAAAGGACAGGTAGTGTCATGTTTGGCATCCCTTTTACTATATGTGCGAGTCAGAGAGAGGTGACATTCCCTGGGTCCCTACTGTGTCAGTGTATGTGCTATGCATTGCCTCTTTGACAAAGCCTGGGCGTACTGGGCATGCCTCCTTCTGCCTACATGGGCAGGCTCAAGTTGTTCCTCCTTTGAAGTCCCTCTGTGCCTGTGATGGCCTTGGCAATGGTGGGGGGGGGGGGGAGGTTGTGTTGCCTGACCCCATGCTGTCCCTGCTGCAGCTGTTTCCACAGGATCATATTGTGTAGCATGGCACATACAATGAACATTTATGTACATGTAGCTGGAGAGTACTGCAAGGCTCCACCAGCTATGTCCTGGCAGTGGAACTGTGACTTAAGCATCCCAAACACATGCTGTATTATGATTTTGGTTTGTGCGTGTGCCTCATTATGGAGTTCTTGTTTGGGTGTGGGGGCATTTCTGATGGGTGTAGTTAGCCACAGCTCCAGTCCGTAACCAGCATCCCCTATTAGGTGAACATATGGGATGTTCCCACTGGCAAATTTCTAGTACAGCTGTGTCATATGCCGGATGTGGGAGTCATGATAGCTTCCAGGGATGCCAGCACACACATTCAAGATAATGCCCTGGGCATCGCACATGACCTGGCAGTTGATGGAGGGGAAGTCCCTGTAGTTTATGTAGACCCTACCCCACTTGCCAGGTGGTGCTTTGATGTATATTTGCATGCAGTCTATAGCACCCACTACCTCAGTGTATTCTGCTATTTGGTGGAAGAGATGCATATTGCTGGTCAATGCCTCACGGGTGTTGAGGAAATATATGTGCTCAATGGCATATGCTGACATGGCATCCAGGAACTGGTGGAGTACCCTGGATGCTGATGCCTCTGAGATCCCCATAATATCCCCAGTTGGCCTTTGGGAGGTACCTGTGGCTAGCATTCTTAACCCTGTAATCCGCTGGGATGGGTTCCTCTCTGTTGGTTCTGTGTGTGAGGCGTGGCCAGCACAGCTCAACAATTTGCTGTAGAATGTCCCTGTCCACCCTATAGCACTCCACTATCTCCAGCTCATGTAGCCCCTGGTAGGTTACCCTGGGTCTGTACACTCTTCTCCTCCTCCTCACTGTGGGTCGGTTGTCAGCATTCACATCCTCACTGCACTCAATCTCTTCCACATGTATGAGAGCAAAAGCAGCCCCTAACATTTTGTTAATTTTGTCAGGTAAAATTTCCCCATCTATGTGGGGTAGAATTTGTGGGAAAAACCAGAGTGAAAGGTGTTCGCATAGTTTATAGTAGTGTGCTGGACTGGGCTGCTGCTGCCTGTGTAATTGGTTGATTCTGATACATTTCACCTACCAGCATGAATTGGTGTTGCTAATGGGTGATCTGAATGCACATATCAAGATAACAGAACACGATACATGGACTGCATGGGTCCAAAAGTATGGGGCAACAGGAATAAAGAATGAGAGGCCATTCTAGACTTCTGTCTGGCTAATGGCTTAGTGGTTCAGCAAAAGAAATAGTTATAAGCTCACATACAAGAGTGGCCAATATGCAACTCAGGTAGACTTTCTCCTAGTAAAGAAAGGGCACTGCAGTAGAACAGTGATTGCAAAGTCATCCTCAGTGAAGCAGTCAGCCCACAACATAAACCACTGCTTTCCACAATGAGCTATAAGCAGTGGTCAGAGATGGCTCTAAGGTCAACAGTGACTAAGCTGAAAACCTGAAGGTTTACTGGAAAGCATAGGAGTTCAAATAATTACTCAGAACTCTAACACTTCAGGAAGAAAAGCAAATTGGTGGAGTTGATGGTGAATGGCAGCACCTCTAAACAGCATGTGTGAGGATTATAGAACAGATATGTGGCTGAGCAATGGATGGAAATAAGGCACATAAAAAAGCTGCTAGCGGAATGCAAAAGTCTAGAAAGTCATCAAAAGAAGGAAGGGGTGTGGGAAAAAGTCAGAGATAGAAAAGACATACTAGGCTGGGAAGCAATATTGGTTGGCTAACATACAGTCTAACAGATGAGTTCCAATAGCAAATAACAAGGCATCAGAGGTGCTCTGACAGCTTGTGGAAAGTGACTCAGTAGATGGCACAAAAAATCTCTATCAGGTTGAAGGCAGAGACAGAAAGCTAAAGAAGATAGTCAGGCACCAGTCATATGGAATTCCAGGAACAACCTACTCACTAGTCCGCAGGACATCAAAGGCAGATGAAAGGAATTCTTCCGGCAGCTTCTGAATGAAAAAAACCCACAGATGCTGTATTGCCCCAGACACAGCCTACAAGGAAAGGAAGATGACTTTAGGAAAAGCAGCAAGCACAGCAGATATGATAAAAATGTTGGATGAGATAGGGAAGAAATACCTCCTGAGGGTACTCATAGCAGAACGGAGAAAAAGGAGTATGTCAGATTACTAGAGAATAACCATTTTAGTGCCAGCGTTCAAGAACAAAGGAGACATTCACAATTGCGAGCAGTATAGAGGTATCAAACTCCTGTCATACTGCATGAAAGTTCTGGAGAGCATGAGTGATAAACGAATACGCAAAGTTGTAGAAAGTAAAATGGGAGATGAGCAATTCAGATCAGGATGCAGTACAACTGACCTGATGTTTGCAATGTGACATATAGTCAAGAGCAAGATAAAGATGAGGAAAAAGTCCTAAACTTGGAGAAAGCATATAAGAAGGTCACAAGAATGCTGATTTAGGCAATCCTGTAGTGGTTCAAAGTCTCAAAAACATTGGTAGAACTAGTGCAGGCTGTGTACAAGGACCCAATGACATATGTACTAGCAGTGTTCCTATAACAGATAGGTTCCCAGCGGGAGTGGGAGTGTGTCAAGATCCATCTTTGAGCCCACTGGTGTTCATACTGGTGATGGACTACATTAGAAAACAGGTCAGAGTGATCAGATGAACAGAATTGCTATATGCAGATGATGTGGCATTACAGGCAGACTGAGCAAGAGCTTTAGCAAAAGACAGGGGAATGGAATGCAAAACTGAAGGCACACTGGATGAAACTGAGGACAGATAAGACAGCTGTAATGGTAGCAAAAGGGGGAAATCAGAAGAAGTAGAGACTTGATATAGAAGGGAAAACAGTGGAACAGGTTTATAGTTTCAAGTATCTGGATGGGTGGTTAAGGAAAAGGGAAGTCTGAATAAGGAGGTCAAAGCTAGAATCAGACAGACTGCAGCCAACTGACACAGAGTGTCAGGAGTTGTGTATGACAGAAGAATGCCAAAAAACCTGAAAAGTAATTTATACACAACAGTGGTGCAACCAGTAATATTGTATGGTATGGAAACTTGAGCAGGAAAAGCAGACCAGATGAGGAAGCTAGAAGTGATGAAAATGAAGTGCCTGAAATGAGGGGTAGGATGCACACTATGGGATAGAAGAAGGGATAAGGACATTGGAGCAGAAGCCCAAGTATTCCAAGCTGGAGAGAAAGCCAAAGAGAACAGATAACAGTGGTTTGGGAACATGCGCAGAAAAAGCAGAAGACAATCTGATGAAGAAGATTTGGGACAAAGTGGAAGAAAGCAAGAGGGAACGAGGGCATCCAGCAAACAGGTGGATGGATTGTGCGAGAGAAGACCTGTGACAGTCAGACATAAATGTTGAAGAAGGTAAGAGAGTGGCATTGAACTGATAAAGAATGAAGAGAGTTGACACGACACACTGGCCCCATGTAGAAAATGGGAAAAAGGAATCGATTCTGATGTCTTTTATATAATGATTTAGTTCCATTTGACTAGCAATTAATATGATATCTGGCAAGATAAAAATAAATTCCCTTTTGTGACATAATGACTGGAACAGAATCTGATCTTATAACATTTTGTTTAATTTTTACATTTAAGATTTAAGATCTTGCCTATTTAAGTCACTTCTTTACTTTACTCACACAATAGCCACTGTAGTGATGTGAGACACTTTTAATTATCACAGAAACAGGAACATTTGAGAAATTTATTTCATTTAAAACATGCATTCATCCTCATTAAACTGATTATTTGTACTTCCACTATTAAGATGCGTAATGACTGTCAGAATGCTGTCAGCTGCATTTTTCTTAAATGAGAATTGTACACCCTTATTAACCACGCCAGTTGTTTTATATGTGTAAATGGGAGCACTATGGCTATTGACATGGGGTGCTTATTATGCATACCACATGCATTATATGTGTACATTAGAGCCTATCTACAGCCCTGTACCTGCTAAGATGGGAAAGTACTTGATACACTGGATGTTGTACTGAACGCATTTTATGATATCTGAACCATGATATGAAATCTTTATGCCATAGTCAGACTCCCTTATGTGAAATATGTTACTTTCAATCTTCTTAATTTATGATTTTTTGTGTGCAATGTATGTCTGTTTGAGCATTACAGTATATGTACATCATTAGTGCATAGTTCAGAAAGGCTGTGCTAACTTTTTGATGTTAGTCATTTATTATAGATTTCTGATGCAATTCTTTATGATAAAATTATTATACATTATTCTGATTTTGTAAAATGTGGCTTCCTAATGAAACTACAGCCGTTTTGCAACTGACCCTCATAGGTGTGATTATAGAACAGTGGGAATAGCCAAGAGTGTGCACCACTTAATATGAAAAAAGCAGCAAAAAAGTGTTTTTACTGGAGGGCAAGTCCGACACACACACACACACACACACACACACACACACACACACACACACACACACACACACACACAGCTACTTTTAAATAAAATCTGAGATCACTGCTTCTTGGTGAAAGGAGAAATCCCCGAGATATGGCATCTCTTTTAGACACAAATCCTGGTTTTCACTCACTAGTGATTACATATAAGAGCGACAATCATTAGTATATGGCAAAGAAGCATAGCACTCCAAATAAAATACATGTTATACTTTTGTATATAGTTTTGAAATGAAATTAAATTCACATTCAAGTTTATCAAAGTGCTTACTAAGAACTAAAAAATAAAATATTAATGTTGGAAAAAATAATGCAGACTCTATACTAGCTATAGAACAAGTGGATCCAATTCTTGTCCCTGGTCAGACACTGGAGGGGTCTTGGAAGATCATCAGTACAGGCTACATGTGCTTATGCACTGGAAAAAGCACTGAAGAATTTCTTTATGGATGCATTACAAAAATACAGGTTCACAGAGCTATGCTTGAATGCATTTTGTTTGAGGAGAAAGTTGTGAGCAGATTGTCAGTGCTGAATGAGATACATTCAAGTGGGATATAAGCTCTGGCCAAGGATTTTTCTTCTATCTAGGTCTTTTTGTAATTTTTATTTTATTTATTACTTTTTTATTGGCATTTGATTACCAGGATAGTCCACTGGGCTGTAAGAGCCCATTTTCAGTGGAGGCCTAGGTAGAAAAGCTCCAGGTATATGTAACAATCTTGAGCAATTAAAATAAATTGTACAGGCAAGTTAACTTCAGAGGTTCCATATAGATACCATTGTGTATAAATACATACATACATACAAAACTTAAACTGATGAATAATAAACAGCTTGGGAAAATGAAATGATACATTTAGTGACAAGATATTAATGATTGTTTGGGAGCAGAAGTGGAGGTAACAGGGAAATTACAAGATATCTAGGGACATCTAAAGTTTGGGGATGTGAGTATTGCAGTGTTGGTGCTTGCAGATGATGTACTCTTAGACTCAAGGAAACTGATATCCAGTATGCACTAGAGTGATTAGATATTAACCATCAAGCAGATGGAAAGAAAATCAGCATATTCATGATACCGTTCAGAATAGGTTGCTGTCTAAGTTTGAGGTGGTAATAGCTACTTCAAGTATCTTGGAATCTTGCTCATAAGTGAAGGTGGACTATCTAGAGAGATTGAACAGCAGATCAGTACAGCAGCTAAATCAATCTTGCAGATGTGGTCCAGACTGTGATGAAATGAGGGCTGAAGCACACAATGAAGCCTTTAAATTACTCAGTGATATCACCATCCTTACCTGTTGTAATAAGCATTTGGGTATCGGCTGAAAGGATGAGATAATGAGTAGAGGAAGCAGAAAGGATGTTCTGTCACAGGATAACTGGTCTCCATCTCTGTGACAGACTAAGATGCATGAGAGTCTGGGAGGACCCCAGAGTACAGTGGCTGATGCACCTTGTTGGGAAGAGCCAGTTAATGCGCTCTGGATATGTGAGTACCCCCACTATGACACTGACAGGAGCTATACCATACAGAGCCCAAAAAGAGCAGGCTGAGAGAAAGACTCAGAACACATTGGAAGGATTATGTCTCTAACCTTGTCAGTGAACGCCTGCTCGTCCCCTTGGATGAGTCTGAGTTTTGAATTGTTTTTACATATAGCTTTTTATGCTAATGGCTTTCATGATTTTTATATGTTTTTTTCTTATATGTACATGTTTTTATGCTACTGCTTCTTTAAAAACTTTTTGATTGATTAATTATTTTAAGTTTTGGAGGGAATTGTATGTGTTTTGATTGGATGTGGTTTATTATAAAAGAAGGGTTATTTGATTGATTTATATGGCTGATGAAGTAATGATCTGCATTACGAAAGTGCTTACACTGAATAAAGATTCCTGTTTGCTTTGAGAAGAGACTGCTTATTGCCTCAGCCTTGGGATTTTGTTTGGATTTGTTTTGGAGTTACTTACAGCACTTTCCTCTGAGAGATTCTTTTCTTGCTTGAAGTGATTACATGCTTAGACCTGGATGCCATAGTGGATACGTGGCTGATCAAAGGACAGTTTGTGGTTGATATAGGCTCCCAAATCCCTGCTAATGACATACACATCCATGTGCTCCAAGGGCTTCAAGATCAGACAATTTGTCATTTAGGCTCCCAGCATTGAGTAGAGCCACCTTGACATGGTCTGGTGTTTGATTTGTTAAGCTGGGAGAGCTGTTATTTGTTTAACATTTGTTTACTGAGAAAGTCTGACTGGAATAGAGCCCATTTTCAGCAGATGCTAGGAGAGAAACACTCCAGATGCATGCCTTTGGAATGTGAGAGGAAACCGGAGCACCCAGAGGGAACCCAAGCAAGACAAATAGACTCCACACAGAAGGCACCCAAGCCAAGAATCAAACCAGAGAACATCTTGCTGTGAGGCAACAATGCTAACCACAGCACCACTGCACTGGTATTAGATGGGCTTAGCCTAAAAATGTCACTATAGGGCAGCAAAGGCTTTTGCCAGCATGCAGAAGCCCTGGAACAAGAGGTGCAAGCCATTCCTGACACAACAAAAGTGACTGTTGAGCATCTATTTGCATGCTGACATGTTGTGGATCCATCTGGAATGACAACAAGTATGCAGCCAATTGCTGAAGCCTATCAAAATTTCCCTGTACTTTGGCATCATTCAGGCAGAAGGAAGGATTCCACTCAGAACCAGGATGTTAATTCCATTTGTGACATGCAAGTAGGACTCAGTTATGTCTCTCTGCATATCCCTCAGGGTTTTATGTACCAAGTTATTCACACCCACATGAATCGCAACCATGTTATAACCATACTTGTTTAGCTTAAGGGTCTTTAGGACCCCTGATAAGTCAGTGATCCTGAGTCCTGAAAGGCAACTCACTGTCAGCCTCACTTTATCCAGCCTCTGAGAGTTGAGTTGGTGTTTCTGAGAATGGAGTCACCAATCACTAATTCACTTTTGTTATAAAGGTGTTTAGGTACATTAGTTTTGAAGTGGTTAATTACCTGGTTATCCCTTACTGCGCTAGTGCTAATAGGTGTTATAGTGTTTGATTTGTGCTAAGCCCAGGATTTACTAGGTCATGGAGTTTTGGGCAAGGACTTTTTAATGGTATCATTGTATGATAGTTTACCATGTACTTATATTGCATTTAGTGGTGGTGATGTCTGTTGCTCAAAGAAGGTCGTGTTTGTTTGTGAGAAGGAGGCCAGGGCCGACAAAATTAGGAAAAGATGATGAACAACACTAAATCAGAAAGCAGAAACACTTTTGAAATGCACGAACAGCCAAACCATTGGACTGGAGATACATAATAGAACATTTTTCTTTAGAGTAAAAAAGTATAGTAAAATAGAATGAAAATAGCTGAGGCGGATAAGCTCTATAGTTTAGGATGCATAGACTGTCCAACATATGAAAAGTCAAGGTTAGTCAGTTTACCACTGCTAAGATCTCTTTGGATTAAAAAGCCACCTTTGTACAAAGGACATTAGTCTGGTCAATACCACAATTCTCCTGCAGATGAAGGTTAACACTCCAAAGTCCACACACCTCCAGTGACAATCCAGACTTTGCAATATTTGAAATGCTGCAACACTGTAGCAGCTCAGAAAGGAGCTAACAAATGAAGGAAGCTGCAGGAAGCAGTCAGCTGATTATGCTGACTTCACAATGAATTCACAATCATTCCAGTCAGTAGGAATATTATAGAAAGAATTACACATATGCTTCAGCAGACTGTATACTCACATCTGATGCCTGGAAGATTGAAAGGCTGTGGGCTTTATTTCCACATAAGGTACATGTACTCATTTTTTAGTATAGACACTGGTAACACTGCAGATGGGATGATAATCTGTAGTTACATTTGACTGCACTGATTATACCATGGGTAGGGGTATAAACCCCACTGTATATATTGGAAAGAAGAGTAAATGAATTGTACTGGTGTTCTGACTAAATTACCCTTGTGTGTATAAGTAACAATGCCATTCTTTCCTGACAATAGGCCATAAGCCTAATGGAATGAACCAAGGCAACAGAAAGAAATAAACAAATAAATATATCCTAACTGATGGCTTGCAGATCATATGACCTGAACAGGCACAACTCCCTTCGTTTGGAAAAATTCTTTATTCATACTCACTGATTCATCATACACCAAAATGCTGAAATCTTTAAAAAGCACAAGGTTCTGGAGGCACAGATACAGACATAGTGGAAAATTTGATGAATTCAGATACAAGATTCTGATACACATCCAGATGGGTGGTATATGAGGAAGAACCTCCAACAACGAGGGCATATTCAAAAGAGATAGCAGTCTTGCTGGTGGAAGCCTATGCCACTCAAAGTTTGGATAAAAAAACAAAAGAGCGTTGTCTTCAGTGGTCCATGCCAGTATAGTTGTGAGTAATGTAAATTTCTGGCAAGTATAATCACTGTTGTAAAGTTGCAAAGCTACCTAACCATTTCATTCTTACATGTAATATTGTATATTTTTTCTAAGTGAATTAAATTAGTTTGCAAAGAAAGAGTTCTCATGGCTTCATTAACGCAGTATAGAGAGACGCACTCAAAATTACTACTGAGTAATAAAATTATTTACTGAGCTACAATATATTGCCTTTATAGGAAAAGGGGAAGGAATTTAGAGGTTCAAAACATCAGACTATTGCAGAAAACAAAAATGATTCAATCATTTCAAAAATCTAACTTCCTTTTCCATAATAAAGCTTTAAGAATCCATACTAAAAATGCTTCTTTTCATCTGGGAGTCTGACTGTATTCCATAAAAGTAGACTTGTTCTTTTATATTCATTCATTAAAAAGGCTGTCATCTTGATCCAAATAGCTACAGGGGATCTTGTGTAAACAGCTACTTCAGCAAATTACTTTGTTATATAAATAGGAGCATAACAAATCTATGTACAGAGAGATTGCACTTCATTTCAGTCAGACAGGATTTGTTCATAAATACAAAATTGCAGACTGTGCTTAGGCACCAAGAATGCTTTGTAGTAATCAACAACCAAAATTATTTTAATCACATGACAATTCTGATTATGCAAATATATACATAATATGCTTAAGAATGCCAGCTCTGAAGAAGCATATAGTAGAATTCTGCTAGTCAGATCATTAGACACCTTACTGGAACTCTAAATTGTGACTCTAAGTGAATTTGATGTACTAGCTGTGTAACTGCCAACAAGATAGTTCAAAACAAATGTACACACACACTCACTCTCTAAGACATATTTGTGTTATCTATGAAGCAAAAACAACAATGGAGCATAAGTATATGTGCATACTTATAAAGTGCCTATCTGGGTCCAGATGTTGAAAATGCTTTTATCTATGCTGCATGGGTGTTGTAGAACTCATTTCACAAATTGCTCAGTTGCTAGTACAACCTCCTATAATACAAAGAAAAAATAATGAGCAAACCCTGAACCCATATAATCAGACATTTCCATTTTGAGGGAAGGGTTTTATTAATGTGATTAATTTTGTAAGAACATATTTTATCTGTAGAAAAACAGCAGGTTTAAAATTGGTGGTTTTCTGCTTTGCTTTTTTACACAAATTAAAAATATAAATCTAAAAGTTCATTGTGAAAGAGGCCTACATGATTTTAAACCTAGTAGGAAGCTCAATAATGTTTTCACATATCATTTTCATTTCTTTCAAGATATCTTCTCTGAAAACTGGGTCAATAAAACCAAATCTACTGCCTCAGTTTTCAAAGAGTTCTGCTTTTCTATGGAAGATATGCTCCCTACACCTTCTGCATGTGACATTTACCCCTGCACCTACTGGACTTAACATAATCAGATCTAAGGTCAACACAACTCAGGGCAAGGATAGAACCACTGATTACACTAACCTTGTTTGATGAATGTGCATCACTGCTAGGGTCTGCTATACGTGCTTTCAAGCTAGTAGCTCACTACATACTTGCTCACTTATACGTGGTCTAAATGGCAACTGCCATAATTCCCACTTGCTCTGTCCTGGTTAACAGACAACCTGCCCCTGCTGAAATGCATAGCCCCCACCAGAACCCTAAAATTCCCACCTGGTCCTTAACCATAACCACAGAATTCCCTTCCTGCTCTGTAACCCTGAAGTCCCCAGCCACTCCCTAAACCTAAAACTCCCCTCCTGCTCCCTAAACCTAAAGTCCCCAATCACTCTGTAACCCTACCCCTACCCCTACCCCTAAGGTCTAATCCCATTCCTAAACCTTAAACACCCCCTCCCATAATCTAAATTTCACTTCCAATCACTGCCTGAGAACCTTACATATGCACTCACCATCTACCACTCCGTCCCTGCAGCTGCCATAATCAATCTTGCTTGAACTCAGCTACTGTGTGCAACAGAGGTATAGCAGCTCTACTCTTTCTGAATAACTACCTCACTTCATGCAAACATGTAGTCAAATTTGATTGAGAGAAGCAGCCCATGTGAGCTACAAGACATCTGCATTCCATGTTGTGAGACAGTGGTCTTTGAGCACCTGGGAGTAAGGTACTTGTAGCAGACTGTTTCTACTAAATGTTATTATTTGGCTATATTGCTGTTGCACAACTGGTGTGTTTTATGTTGCACTAATGTTAATGCTAAACTAACATCTTCTTTTGTTTTAAATGTATTTAAAATACAGGGACATTTTGTTTTTTTAATTCTTCTTTCCAGTTTTCAGCAAAAAATAAAGTACATGTACAAAAAAAGGAAACAATCACACATACACATGTTAGAAATGCATAAGGTACTGAAAGTAATACACAGAAAAGAGGAAAATTGGATAAATACATTCTGTAAGGAAATTCAAACACAAAGACTGAAGCTGGATAAGTACACTTACTCTACAGTTCATACCAATATTCCCCAATAATGCAGATGCAGAACAAATCCAGCCAAGGTTGTTATGCAATACACTGACCGGGATGTTGGTAGTTAATTACATTTATTTAATTATTTACTTAACTATTTTTTGTTAATCGCTTAGCCCTACTAGGATCAAGCCTATTTGCTGAGGGACCAGGTAGCTAAAAGACCCTGAAATCTATTACATAAGTACAGTTTTAGAAGCAGAACAATTCATCATAAGTACATATGTGCAGATTATAATTTGAATTAAATGTAGTAGAGACTACTTTTTTATTTAATTTCCTTATTTGTTGACCAGGTAAGATCACTGGATCAACTGTTCTTTTTCAGGAGTGATCCAGAAACACTGTCTGCGTAAATAACTTGCATAGAATCACACAGCAGGCAAATAAAGATAGAAGGACTCAAACCATGTATCCTAGGCACAGAAGGTAGATTATTAATAACTCGGAGATTTAGTCCTCAAAGCAGAAATGTATTGCACTGCATAAATTATCTGAGCATGGGAACACTGTATTAGTTGTAGAAGATGAACTGTGTCACTATAGTTTTATAAGATATTTTATAAATATGCTATAACAAGTAATAAAAAGAAGCAACACTTCTGCCATCCTCCCTAATAGTCAACATTTAATAACTCTGATATTGATATTTCTTGGAGAAAAGTCTGTTATTTTCAATTTCTTTAAAATACTTACCTGTTATCTGAGAAAATACAATCTCTGAGTTAATTTTTTTAAGAAAAAGTGGTGATGAAAGGTTGCATTAGGACTTGTTCCTCTGCAAAACTAATGATTAGATGTTCATTTTGCTAGTGTATGTGTAGGCAGAACATATGTTTATGTAATAGTGCATTGTTACTATAACACTATGAACTCATAGTCATTTAGCCCATGAGACTTATAGCTTGCAGGTGTAACCATTTTTATTTAATGTTCCTTTTTCTTGAACATATATGTTTTCATGTCGACATGGTAATACTAAACATTTTGCAAACATTTGAATGTTGACCAGTCTTTATGTAATCTCTACCATTACACTCTGATACTGGTAAAAAGACAGACAGTTTTAAGAGCCTTCACCTTTCTGATGTCAAAAAGGTGCTTAACATGTTGTTGTAAAGCACCCCTTCAATGCTGTTAAGCACTAGTCTAGTGCTAGGGCATTAACATTGCTCAGCAGCCACAGCAGAAGTGCATCAGGAAGCCATTATATACTTTTTGGACCAAGTTTTAGTCCAGATTAAGTGTTTACTGGATTCCTGATACACTTCTTGGGTGTCTACTCTCTGTGTGGCAGTGTTTAGTGATTGTGTCTCACCAACCATAACCCAGGATGTTATGTGCTCTCAACAAGGATGCCATGTATCACCTCTCAGAGACTAAATTATAATCATAATATTTCCAATATCCTGCTATCATATAGGCTCTGAAGTTATGTAAATTAACTTACTAGCAAATATGAAAAATGAGATTATGTCTCTCTCTCTTTCTCTCTTTTTTTTACTTTTTAACAATGTTGGCTTTATAAGTGAAACACATTCATTCTATAGAGATATGCTTTGTTGGCAAATTCATATTAAAAGTTATTCATGACATTTTAAATAATTAATAATAGAGATTTTCTGCAATTCTTTTACAAATTGTCCTCACATTAAAAATCATTTATAATACATAAAAAAATAGAATTGCTGATAATTAATAATCAAAAATCAGAAATAATACTAATGTCAATAGCTTGTATATAACTTACTTTTGCATTGAATAACATGCATTTTGCAATACATCTGTTTTTGTATTTAAGTTATTGGACTTTCAATATAGTGAGTTTTGCAGCAGTAAATAAGAATGTGAAAAGTACTATTGCTCTAACTAGAAATATTTACATGAGTCTTTATAACATGGAAATGTTACTACAGTGTGTATGTAGCACTTGGAAATGGTATGACTGATTGTTTTGCACCAAGGGAAAAAAATTAAATATGTGTCCCAGAAGGAAAACTAGAGGACAGACTGTTTCATCTCTTGTTGCTCTGAGTTGCCAAAAAGAAGTCTAAAGGAAAATGAATAATGATTATGTAGTGTAATCGACATATTGTAGCAAGCTTATAGATTTTAGAGTGAAGTGCACTTTTTTATATGAGGGAGAATTCTGAGATGAGTGCTTAGAAACTTCCCTTTAGATGAAGCCGGTATATTTTATGTCATTATAAGTATCTGCATGCTTATTCTCTTTTGAGCTAAATGTGGTGTAGACATCTTTTTTATTTTACTTATTTGCTGTCCGAGTAATACATGTTTATGTGTGTCTGTGTATACCTCTGACCACGATTCAGAGATTGTTTTGTGACACTAACAGCATACATACTGCGTAACGTATTTGTGGAATATAAAATAGCAATTTACAGAATCCTGTGTATGGTGTAAAGAGACAAAATAAGTTTGCCAATAAAAGTGTGAGGCATATTGCATCAGGACCCTGAGATATAAAATGTTGAGTAAAGTGCCTCTCAATAAAACCATGAAACAGCGCAGTTCTACAACAGCATTTGTTAAAGTGCGGCCTATTCTCCTTTTAATGTGGTAGTTCAAAAATTTACCAGCAGGAGACTTCACTGCAGAATGATCCAGTTTCATTTTTGGTAATATAATCATATTTCTTCTTTTGCTAACTTTGATAGGGCTGCAGACCTAAGGAAATTTTAAGGTCAAGAATAATGATATATAGGGTATAATATAAACCCAAAGAAAAATACATAAGAGATTATCAAGGCTAGAAACTACAATGAGATGAAAGTTGTATTTTCTTCAGATGTCCTGAATACTTCACTATAATTATGGGAAATTCTAGATAGTTGTTAAAAATGTGTGCATACTTATTATTGTGCTGTCCCTGCTCCAGGAGAGAAATCTCTTCATGCCTTTATGTTTTAAATATATATATATATATGTGTGTGTGTGTGTGTGTGTGTGTGTGTGCATACATATATATATATATATATATATATATATATATATATATATATATATATGTATGTATGTATTTGCATGTGCGTGTCGGTATATGGGTGTCATTTAGGTTGTTGAATTGTTTGTTCATTTTATAGTAAAAAAGCCAGTACAGCTGATTGAAAATCAGCTGATTAGACATAGCCAGTTTTTTTCCCATGTAAAATCAAAAGCAATGGGAGTTTGCCCTTTCCCACTTTAGTGCATTTAAGAGTTGGTATATATAATTATCTGCAAAATATATATTTTCTTTGCAATTGTTGCTTCTTTTTTTTGTTTGTTTATTTATTTTTGTTTCAAATCCTTTTGCTTAATGGTTTGAAGGTCAGTATAGTGACAAGTAGTTTAAGTGTCATATACTCACACACAAACACAGATATAATATATATACAAATATTTATATAAATATATATATATATATATATATATATATATATATATATATATATATATATATATATATATATATGGAGAGAGAAAGAATTTTAAGAACTTTTATTATTTTGTAATAATAATAAAAAAGTTTTTCTTGGATTCCTGGCTATTGATCTTGTGGTTTACTCATGTGTAATAACTTTTAACATTTTGTGTATTTATTTATTTATTTGTCTTTTTTACTAGGAAAGTCTGAAAGGGCAACGTGCATTTCTAATGATGACCTAGGTAGAAAAGCTACAGCAGATACACTGAAGATACAAAAAGATACAATACATATATGGTTCTTAACACATCTAGATAGAACAGGTTATTAGTCTCTATTGACATTATACAAAAATAAAATAGGTACTTCTTCTGTGGTGACATTATACACAATATTCACTTCCAAATATAAAGCATTGTAGTAGTTCTAGCTGACAGAGAAAGACAGTAAGTGTTTTCATGTCTTGATTTGATTTTAAATTCATTTTAACAGTTTATATCTGCTTTAGCTAAGGTCTTTAAGTATATCTTGTTGACTCCTGTACATAGTGTAGATCAGAGTGTGTGTTTTACCTTTAAGAGCCATTCCAGTCTATGGGCACGTATATATAAGTACTGAGCACGTGAGCAAGAGTGCCATTTTGAATGAACAGCCAGAGTGAAAGCATGTATGTGTGTAGCAGTCAGTCAGTTAGTTTTTTAACTTTAATGTTCCAGTCCTCCATCCAAATGTGTTTGGGTATAATAAACTACTTAAACGAACACCCAAGCCTCATTGTCTTATTTGAATACATAAGAACAGTGACATGATGTCAGAATGGGATCCAAAGTCAAAACAATGAGGCGCACAGTTAGTAATGGAGGAATATAAATGAGGGGATCATCCAAAGCTCAAACAACTCACAAACAGGCCAGAAATGAATTTCCAGGTACTAAAATTCTTTTAAATAATTTTTTTATGCAACAAATATAAAACAAAGGATTCAAAATGCTCAAAATGAAATTCTAATTAAACAAAATGTGTGAAACTATGACATATTGATAACTTAAAATGCTTATGAGAATCCTCAAAATAACTTCTAAATCGCATAAAATGTATAGAAAAGGGGAAAAAACATGTTTTTGCTATGTGCTTCTTTTTCATATTAACTAAAGCTATTTGAAGTTTCTGAAGTGTGCAAAGTGTTGGCAGTGTATGCATTATTACAGTACAGTTATTTCACAAAGTACGGTCATTTCAAAGAAATTATTGTGCAGTTGAATATTATTACAAGTACCTGGTGTGTGTCTGAAACTTTTGGCATGTCAGATGTATTTCATAAACCTGGTCCTCTTCTGTTTGATAATAACATTGTAGAAAAGATTCTACTTAATTTAGCTGGTTAAGAAGCCATTGAAAGAGAGCATTCATTTGTGCATGCACCTGCTTTGTTTACAGGGGATGGGGAAAACTGCCATATTGTAGCACCGGTTGAAACATGGGAAGACCCTGAGTGCTCAAAACATAAATTTAGAGAAACGTGCAACCCTCAAACAAATGTTACAATGGAAAGACACTTATTTTATACAAGAGATCAAAAGTCTGGTGAAACATTTGCAGCAGATATAACTGACTTGAGAAGTAAGGCAAAAACATGCAGATTTGGTGATCTGAGAGATGAGTTGATAAAAGACAGACTTGTGTGTAGTATTAGCAAAGCAGTGAGAAAGATTTTACTTTGAGACAGTGATTTAACTTTCAACAAGGCCATAGAGATTTGTCAGATATATGAGCTCACAGAAAAGCACACAAACATGCTTACCAATATGAAAAATGTGCTTACAGTATCTAACAGTGCAAATGTTGATAGTGTACATAAAACTAAGATGAAACTGAAGTATAAATTTAAAGGGTTTTTGCCTGTTTTCAACTCTAATACCAACTATAAACCAACAAAGTTAGCTGCAGTACCAAATTTTATAGTTGATTTTCATAACTGTGGTGGAAGCCATGAGCCCAAACAAGAAAAGTGCTTAGCTTTTGGTCAGCAGCGCCACAGATGTAAAAAGTAGAATAATTTCAAAAGGCTCTGTAAATCTAAAGGGGCACATTCTTTTATTAAAAAAGAACATTCAGAGAGGCAAGTTGATCAACTAGAAATCTCAGGACCTACTTTTTATGTTGATGGTGTGTCTGTGCTTGGTGACATAGTCAATGCAGTATATTTGTGGGCAAAACGGGAAGTAATTTGTACTGTTCTGATTAATGGGAGACTTGTAGAGCTCAACATTGACATTGGTTCAAAGTGCACTGTTATGTCAGCAGAAACATTTACTAGAGTAAAAGTGAGAAATTTGATCTGGCAAAGTGTACACAGCTTGTTGCTTATGGTGGTAAAGAGATTCAGATGGAAGGCTCAGTGCTTTCATGCTACTCTGCTGGGAACAGCTATGACTTGCAATTTTACATAGTCAAAAGACACGTGCAGTCATTATTAGGCCTCAAGGACAGTTTAAAATTGGGACTGTTTTCATTTAATAAAGAATTCCACCATGTAAGCATGAGTGATAGCAGTGCAGGTTTCACACAAACTATTTTTTTCTGAGTATGTTGAAATTTTAGAAGATAAGCTAGGCAAACTCTCACTTGTGCAGTCTTTGAAGTTAGACCACGAGGTAAGCCCAGTTGTGAGACCAGCACAGAAAGTTCCAGTACCTATGCAGAACAGAGTAAAAGCTGAGGTAGACAGAATGGTGCAATTAGGTGGAATTTGTCCAGTAGAAGAACCATATGACAGGGTGCCTAAAGAGGAGTTGGGGTATTGTATGAGGAGGTTAGGAGTGACAGAGAAGTATGTAAGAGTGGTACATGATATGTACAGGGGTAGTGTGACAGTGGTGAGGTCTCTTGTAGGAGTGAAGGATGTGTTCAAGTTGGAGGTGGGATTGCATCAAGGATCATGCCTGAGCCCTTTCTTATTTGCAATAGTGATGGACAGATTGACAGATGAGATCAGACAGGAGTCCCTGTGAACTATGATATTTGCAGATGACATTGTGATCTGCAGTGAGAGTAGGGAGCAGGTTGAGGAGACCCTGGAGAGGTGGAGATATGCCCTAGAGAGAAAATGAATGAAGGTCAGCAGGACAAAGACAGAACATATGTGTCTGAATGAGAGGAAGGATAGATGAATGGAGATGGCGAAAGTGGATGAGTTTAAATACTTGAGATCAACAGTTCAGAGTAATGGTGAGTGTGGAAGAGAGGTGAAGAAGAGAGTACAGGCAGGATGGAGTGGGTGGAGAAGAGTGTCATGAGTGATCTGTGATAGACTGGTATCAGTAAGAGTGAAAGGGAAGGTCTATAAGAGGGTAGTGAGACCATCTATGTTATATGAGTTGGAGATGGTGGCATTGATGAAAAGACATGAGTCAGAAATGGAGGTGGCAGAGTTAAAGATGTTAAGATTTGCACTGGGTGTGACGAGGATGGACAGGATTAGGAATCAGTATATTAGCGGGTCAGTTCAGGTTGGACAGTTTGGAGACAAAGCCAGAGAAGCGAGATTACAGTGGATTGGACATGTGCTGAGGAGAAATGCTGTGTATATTGGGAGAAGGATGCTAAGGATGGAGCTGCCAGGTAAGAGGAAGAGGAAGGCCTAAGATAAGGTTTATGGATGTGGTGAGAGAGGCCATGCAGGTAGTTGTTCTGACATAGTAAGATGCAGAGGACAAGAAGAAATGGAAACAGATTATCTGCTGTGATGACCCCTAATGGCAACAGCCAAAAGAAGAAGAACAAACTGAAGGGGTATCTTCCTTGATGGCAAGTCATAAGAAAAGTTCAGATGATATTGGAATATGTATTGAGCCAAGAGATTTGAACAAAGCATTAAAATGGCATCAGCATCCAATGCATACGCTCAAAGAAGTTGCTGTCCTTATGTCAAATACCAGTTTTTTTTTCTGTCTTAGATGCAAAAATTTCATTTTGACAAATTTTGCTTGATCAAAAATCTACATTGCTAACCACTTTCAGTAAAGGTACAGATTTTTGAAAATGCTATTTGGGATAAATTCTGCCAGTGAAGTAGTTCAACATGTGATAGAACATATTTTTTCTGGCAATCCATGTGCTATTATAGTAGATGATATTCTTGTGGCGATGGTGAAGTCGAACATGATACAAACCTCAGAAAAGTTCTGGAACATGCTTGTGAGGTGAATCTTAAGCTGAATCCTCAGTGTAAATTCAGGCTTCAAGAAGTTACTTATGTGGGCCATTTGTTTACCAGTTCAAGCTTATGACCAGATCCTTCCAAGCAAACAGCAATTCTTGAGATGCCAGCTCCAGACAATGTCACAGCCTTACAACATTTTCTTGGCATGGTCAACTATTTGGGCAAGTTCATTCCAGATCTAAGTGAGCTTTCAGCACCGTTAAGAGAGCTGACATGCAAAACTGTAACTTGGTCCTGGTTAGAATTACACCAAAGAGCATTCAATGTCATAAAACAGAAAATTGCCAGTCCACCCACTTTAAGATATTATGATGTTCACAAACCAGTAACTCTTTCCTGTAATTCTTCTAAATTTGGTCTTGGTTCAGTCATTCTTCAAGAGTGTAGACCAGTATCCTATTCATCTAGAACTGTAACCCAAACCAAGATGCAGTATTTGCAGACTAAAAATGAACTTTTGGCAATTGTGTTTGCATGCTCGAAGTTACATGATTATATTTATGACTGACCTATTCAAATCGAAACTGATCACCAACCTTTGGTAAGTATTTTGAAAAAGCCTATGCACACAGCCCGTGCTAGATTGCAACACATGATGCTCAAACTGCAAAAGTACAATATCAATCTTGTTTACACAAAAGGCAAACTTCTTTATCTCGTTGATGCTTTATCCTGATCGCCCAGAAAAAACACTGAGCAGCATGAAAAGGAGAACTCTGATTTTGAAGTCATGGAAGTGAAAAATTATTCTTCCATACATCTTGATGAGCTTAGAACCCACACAGCTTCAGATCCAATTCTCCAGAAACTCAACCCTTTATCAGTCAAGGATGACGTTCAAAGCAATCTTGTTAATCACTAGGAAACAGTATTTTCCTTACAGAGATGTGATTTTGATGGAAGATGGTATCATCATGAAAGGTCCAAAAGTGATATTTCCAAAATCCTTGCAACAAGAGTATACTAAAATTTTGCACTGTGGCCACACAGGGACTGATTCTACCAAAAGAAGAGTGTGAGGTCTAGTATTTTAGCCTTCTGTGTCAAAAGATATTGAGAAGGAAATTTCATCTTGTTCTGTTTGTAATAGTACTAAACTGCATCAACAAAAAGAACCACTTCAGTTAAGTCAGATTCCTAAACTACCTTGGTCGACATTAGTTACAGATATTTTTGAGTGGAATGGTCAACATTACTTGGTGTTAGTAGACTCTTATTCAAATTGGTTTGAGAGTGACCTACTTCCCAATCTAATGTCCAATGCTGTCATTACGAAGTTGAAGAGACATTTTTCTGTCCATGGTAGTCGGCACAAATTCATTTGTGACAATGGTGCACAGTTTACAAGTCAGCAATTCAAAAGATTTGCTGAAACATGGGACTTTGTTCATGTTACTAGTAGTCCTGAATATCCACAATCTAATAGCTTGGCTGAATGTGCAGTTCAAAGAGCAAAACAGCTGTTGGAGAAAACGAAATAAGACAATACTGATGTTTTTCTTAATCTGGTTAATCTCAGAAACATTCCCTGTGACAATTTACTTTGTTCACCTGCTCAGAGACTTATGATGAGACAAACCTGAACCTCACTACCAATCAATAAGAATTTGTTGGTTCCTAGTGCTAAAAACAACAAAGCAGTAAAAACTCAACTTAAAAAAAAAGCTTTTGTCCCAAAAGTCCTACTACGACAAAACCAGCAAACCTCTGAATCCACTGAAAGAAGGAGAGATAGTGAGGATGCAGACAGTGAAAGGATTTGACCAAATTGGACTCGTGAAACATTTGTGTGAAGAACCAAGATCGTACATCATTGAACTGCAAGAAATGAAATTTAGGTAGAATTGGAAACATTTATTACCGGTGTCCGAGCCAGTGTTACAGCATTTTGCCTGTAATGGAGACTGTAATTCTCAGAGTGATTTGTCCAAAATTCCTGTTCCAGAACACATTTCATCAGCTTTTCCTGTTCCTTAAAGTATCCCTGAAAATCCTGAAGCAGAACATTCCCCAGTGATTGTCCCTGTTGCTAAACCCAGTTCTGATTATTATATTACAAGGTCAGGTCATATCTCAAGACCTAATCCTAGATACACGGCAACCTGGACATGATTGTTCTTGTTTGTATATGTCTGTATAATTTCCATGCCTATTCAATTGTCATTTTTTAATTGCATGACAGAATAGTCAAAGAGGGAGGATGTAGATCAGGGTTGTATTGTACCTTTAAGAGCCATTCCAGTCTATAGGCATGTGCATATAAGCACTGGCCACGTACAAGCAAGAAGGCCATTTTGAGTGAGCAGCCAGAGTGAAAGCATTTCTGTGTGTAGCAGTCAAGCAGTTAGTCAGTTTGTTTAAGTTTAATGTTCCAGTCATCCACTCAGATGCATAGAGATTCTCGGACGTTTTCAATACATACGCCCTGGAACAATTAGTCAGGGTACCCACAAGGGGGATTAACATATCGGATCTTGTCCTTACTAATTTGGGAGCATCTTGCACCATCCCTTGCATATTTTCATCACTTGTCAGGTCTGAACAAAAAGCAGTCTCCTTCAAAATAAAACTGAAACCAGTGATCCCTTCCACCCAAGATACCTTTAGAAATGTATTCAAGAAAAATTATATACTCCTAAGTGATATATTGGCAAGCTTCAGATCTTCACTAAGCCTAGTGAACTCCACTGAATACACAGAAATGTACATCACCACACTATACCAATATGTTAAGCAGCTGCATAGATGCAGCTGTACCCCATAGGAACAAGTGGAGGGCAAACCCCAGAAACAATCCCACATGGTAGAACCATAATATCAACAAGCTTATAATAAAAGAAAATTAATTTTGACCAAGTGTAAGAAGAATAATTCCCATGTTAGATCCCTTGTAACTGAAATAAATAAAGAAACAACTCAAGAGCTTAGTAAGATTCACCAAGTTTGAGGCTAAAATAGCTACCCAAGCCAAAGACAATCACAAGGCATTTTTTAGTTATCTTCGCAATCTCAAAAGCACAATGCAGCCTTGCTCTGAGCTGATTGACAATGATGTCAGTCATTTTCATTTTACCATTAAGCATCTATTGCAAGACCACCAGTTATTGGAAGGTCTATATTAGATCAGCAAATGCTTAAACAAGCGAACGCTGATTGATCGACCTTATTTTAGCGAAAGTTAAAAATATCGAAGCAACAGAAACTCAAATTTTTTCCTAGGGAAAGAGTTTGGTTGTCTGTTTCTGTTGCTTCGGTATTCTCAGTGCTGTGGTGGAAAGTTACGGGTCGGATTCAGGTAAGTGTGTGATTGTGTGGATGTGATTGTTAGGGTGGGTTAGGTGAGTTAGGGTTAGGGCTCGGGTTAGGTATGTGTGCGATTGTGTGGAAATGAGGGTTAGGGCGGATTTAGGTGAGTTAGGTTTAGAGAGCGGGTGAGGTGACTGTGTGATAGTGACAGACCTTAGGGTTAGGGTTTGGGTTAAGGTAAGTGGATAGTTAGTCGTGTGTGCATAGTTTAGTGTAGGGTTAGGTGTCAGATTGTAGGTGTATGTGTGTGGATTTCTGTTTGTTTGGTGTGCTTGTGTTGTGTGTATGTGTTTTGGATCAGCGATTTTTTTTCCCTAGGAAAAAAAATCGCTGATCTGACAGTTCGAGATTGTAAGCTTTTGCTTACATAAGGTCGATCAATCAGCATTCACTTTTTTAAGCATTCGCTGATCTAATATAGACCCTTATTGGAGAGGCCACACTGCTGTGGTGGTGCTGCGGTAGTGTTGTCTCCTCACAGTAAGACATTGTCCTGTTCGATTCTCAGCTAAAGCATCTTCTGTGTGGAGACATGCATGAATGGGCATACCTTCGTTGAAGGTTGTGCGTCAGTGCTGGCAACTCGGCATGTAAAAATCTACTGCCAATCATTAGAGGACTGGAGTTCTGCTGTGGCGACCCCTAACCGGGAAAAGTCGAAAGACACAACAACAACATTGGAGAGGCCACATTCTGCCTCTCAGTAGTCATCTTAAGATTAGTGCTTTGTTTTTTTCCTGGTGAGAGAAGGAGTATAGTGACATTATTTCCTGGAGACTGCTGATCACCAGAAAGCCTAATAACTGCTTTATAGGTGACAACTTGGAATCTGTGCTTATATTCTGATCCTGGGGAGACTAGGAGCAGAGTGCATTGATTCCTGACTGTTTCTGGTTGGAGTGAGTGTCTGTGCTTAACATACCTAATTGGTCTGGTTGTTATTTGTGGCATCTACCAGAAAAAAGCTACAACCCTACAGACCCTTGCATCATCTGGTACAAGACTTTGGATCACCAAACAGGCTGTGGCCTGCTTCTCTTCTTGAGATTACTGGTAACATTTTGCTTCTGATGAGAGAAGAAGCAAAGGAGTATTGTATCCCAACACAGTGAAGCTGTGCTGAGACCAGCATTAGTAGTAGCCAGTCAGTAGCCATTCATGTGACTCCCCTCTTTTCATCATTCTCGACAGGCTAACTCTGTTTTCAGTAAGTACTGCTTGATTTGTTTCTAACTTCAGAATATCTGCCTAAATACTTTGTCCTTAAATTTTCAGGGTCTACGTATTACTTTCCCCTCAAGTGTTTGGTAGTGCTCTGTATATACTCAGATGCCTTGAGTGACATTTTTCCTGTAAAAGCACAATTGAAATGTCTCCAATATCTAGCAGCATACAGGACAACTCGTTTGCAGTGACAAGCACTGTCCACATAGTTGCAAACCAGATGGTCCTGACAGTGATTGATATTCGCACTCCAACAGTCTAATCAATAAAAAAGGGTCTGTTACCATGGATATGAACTTTCCTAACTATCTCTGTTACTGGCTTGGTGGATATGGGAATCCTGAGGCAATGTAGAAATTGCCTCGTGTTTACTGACAAGATAATTCTCAAACAAACTGATACGGTATGTGAGAGAAGTAGTTACACAATGTCACTGGAGGTAAAGCTCTCACATAAAAGGCTGTCAGTAGTACACACGCTGCACCTGTCATGCACAATTCCAAGCAGACATATAGACCCACATATACTGAGACACTTACATGTAGCCTTCCTAAACCACAAAGACCTCCTAGACAAAGTACACATAAGAAATACCCGCAGCAGCCCCAAACACACTCTTTCAAAACAGCACCCACATCAACACATAGAGCTACATCTCATGGAGCCTCTACCTCTAAGCCCATAAGGCAAGTCAACACACAATCCAATATGCTAATCATTGTAGACTCCATTGTGAAACACACTGATGTCCCTCTCACCAGGCTGAGTAATATGAAAGTTACGGTCAGTTGCTTATCAGGGACTAGGATCCACCACATTACACATGCACTCAGGTCAATGGACCACAATTAAAATTCGGAAAACAAAAGCCGAGTCCAAAAGACAACAACACAACCATACTTATATTCAAACTATGTTTAATACAATGTTGTATTTCCCTTCGACTTGAATAACTTTCCCTCGTATTGTAATGCTATCACCCCCTCAGTCATAGTCCATGTGGAAGTAAATGACCTGAGACATACCTTCCTAGACTATATGAAGAGATATATCATAGAGCTCTCAGAATATGTGTCTCAGGCTGATATGAGCCTAGCATTAAGCAGTAGTTTCCATTCTCCAAGGATGATGCCACAACATGAACAAAATATGATTGACTTTAATAATTGGCTTAGTTTCTGGTGTCATTCTAAAGGGGTGCAATATTTGTCAGCATGGAAGTAGATGGTCAACAGACCACGCTACTTTGCCATAGATGGTCTGCACCTCTCCCCTCTAAGCTTTCAAATATTAGCTAAAACATTGTCTTCCCCCATAGTGCCTTTTTTAGGCAATCCCAAACTGAAAGCACTTCCAACATAGCAAATCAAAACCATTAAAATCTAAAGGTATTACTGCTCAATGCTAGGAGCCTAAACAAAAAACTCCACTACCTGGAAGCTCTCTTTACCCTAGCAAATGCTGATGTCTGTGCGGTCTCTGAGACATGGTTTAAAGCAGTGCAGAGCACACCAACAGTGCAAGGTTATAACGCCTTCCACACATTTAGACCAGCTACTTCACAGGCAGGGACTAAAGGTGGAGGTGTCTCTATTTACATCAAAAATAAATATACTTCAAGGCTGGTCAAACAGGACAATGCATTTGAGCTGCTCCATGTGCAAATCAACAAAGGTAAAATCCAAGTCCACTTCCTTGCAAGCTATAGGTACCCCTGTATGACCCAGGAAACCCATACCGTGTATTTAAACATATTAGAAACACTAACCATCCAACCCAATAACATATTCATGGGTGACTAATTATTCCACTATTAACTGGGAATCCTATATGACATCAAACGTACATGCACAGAGATTCCTGGATTTTGTAAACACAAACTTCCTGGACCAGATAGTTAATACACCAACCAGGGGTGCAACCATACTGGATCTGGTCCTCACTAATATAGGAATAGTGCTACACACCCACTACTGTAATGCCTTCCCTGGTAAGGTCAGACCTCAGAATGGTCTTCTTTGAAGTAAAAATAAAACCTGGACCCCCAGCTCAACCATGAATATTCCAGAACTATTCTAAGGCTAACTTCCTGCTATTAAGTGAAATTCAAACCCCTATAAACCCTGAGACTGCCTATGCAGAACTGTTCACAGAAGCCCTGTACAAGCATGTTAATAGCTGCATAGATGCAGCTATACCCACCAGAAAGAAGTACAGAACTAACTGAAAATACAAGCCACCCTGGTGGAATCACAAACTCAGTCAGATGTATAGCAGGAGGAAGAAAATCATGGCAAAAATTAGGAGGTGCATCATCCAGGAGGATGAAAGCACTCTCATCAAACTAAACAAACATCTCAGAGAACAAATAAAGTCTACCAAAGTCAAATTTGAGATAAGTTTGGCCTCCCAGGCCAAGGACAACCACAAAGCATTCTTTAGCTATGTCCGCAACCTCAAAGGCAATACACAATTGTGTGCAGAGCTCATTTTAAATGGAGCCACCTATACTGAGCCAGAAGATACACCAAACCTCCTGACTGATAAATTCAGCTCCAACTTTACTCCTCTCTCTCCCCCTCAATCTTCCCTCAGGAAATATCATCAAATATACCTCCCCCTTTTATCACTAGGGAACAGCTCCTTAATGTTCTCTCTAAGACCAAGAACACTGCATCAATGGACCCAGACAATATCCCAGGATGCCTTCTAAATAGCATGAAACATGACCTATCAAAGCCTCTGGAATTACTATTTACTGTAACTGTAGCCTCCAAGCAGGCTTCATGCCTCTTGAATGGAGAAAGGCAACAGTCATCCCTCTGCACAAAGATGGGCCATCTACAGACCCTGGAAACTACAGACCCATGAGTCTCACTAGTCTTATATGTAAAGCCATGGAAAGAATTATCATATAGATGATCAACTGAGATACAGTAAACCTTCAGACACTGGACCCCATCCAGTTTGGTTTTGTCAAGGGCAGATATTGGCTACTCAACCTGGTGGACTTCTTTGAGAAGGTCACCAAAGCAATTGATGAGGCAAAATTGTTCACACTCACTACCTTGACCTGGCCAAGGCATTTGACACAATACTCCACTCGGGCATTGTTGACAAACTCAAGAGGTTAGGCACAAACCAGTATGTCACCTGGTGGATAGCCAACTGGCTCACAGACAGGACTCAAGAAGTTAGAAATGGGGAGTCCACCTCTACAAAAAGGCCATTCACAAGTGGAGTCCATCAGAGTTCGTCCTTGGACCGCTCCTTTTTGGCATTTACTTCTCAGATGTCAAGGCCAATGTCAGTGATTGCTGTCTGACTAACTTTGCAGATGATTGCAAATTAGGAGCTGTCATTGAATCTCACACTGACAAAAATGTTCTTCAGGAGGGGCTGAAACATACAAATAACTGGTGTCAGAGCCATGGACTAATACTAAATGCCAAAAAATGCATAATAGTTTCCTATGGAAGTCATCCATCCCTGTAACTATCATATTGACAACACACCCCTTAAAGTTGACCCAGTAGTCAGGGACTTAGGAACACACATAGATGGTAATCTAGACTTTCATCATCATGTGTTTACAGTGGTGAGGAAATCATTCTATGTTGCACAACTTATAAACAAAGGTATGCCATCTAACTCCAAGGAAGTCATTGTTCCACTGTATTTGGCATTTATCAGACCTATCATTGAGTACAATGAACCCTTTCGTATGTACCTAAACAGGCATATCCAACAACTGGAATGTCCACAGAGATTCCTCACTAAAAGAATACAGCGAGTAATTAATATGTCCTTTGCAGACTGCCTCAAGACCCTATCCCTGTATTCTGTCTCCTACAGGCTTTTGAGGAGAGATCTATGCCTGGCATACATGGCATTGTCAGACTCCACCCTGATGGACCTCCTGCATATCCACAAAACAAGCAGTACCAGAATTACCCATTCTAAAGACTTAAACCTTGCCTGTGATATAAATAGGACCTGCTGGAGAGATAGGTATGTATCCCAGTGACTGCCCCGTCTATGGAACAGGCTCCCCATCCATGTGAAGCAGAGTTTCCTCCCTAACCCAATTCAAGTGCAACTTGGACAATTGGATGGTAAACCAGAAATCCATCCCTGGTTTGGTACCTATGTCTCTAATGCAAACAGGTAACCTATAAATTGTTCATCTCCCAGGCCCATGCTTACACTTGTCAAGGGTATCAGAACTTGTCAGAGATTTGGGATGCATGGCTAGGGTTAAAAAGGCACTTGTGGTCATTACCCTAGTAAACACCTATGAACCTATGAACCTATGTTACCTACACTGAGGCTGAAGATATCACAAACCTACTGGATGATAAATTTAGCTCTAACTTTACCTCTCTCTACCCTCCATCTATCCCTCAAGATATACCTGAAACTGGCTCACCTCCAGCTATCAACCAAGACAAAGTCCAAAAAATGCTAATAAAAGCTAACAAAGTGCTATCAAAAGCTAAAAATACTGCATCGCTGGGTCCTGACAAAATCCCTGGAAGCATCTTAAATAGCATGAAACATGATTTAGCCACACCCCTAACAACAGCATGATTTAGCCACACCCCTAACAACTCTGTTCAGTCTCAGCCTACATACAGGTTTTGTACCAAGTGAATGGAGAACAGCTACAGTCATTCACCTGCATAAGGGAGGAACTTCCAAAGACCCAGGCAATTACAGACCCATAAGTCTGACCAGTCTCATATGCAAAGCCATTAAAAAATCTTGTCATGGAATTAATCCATCCAGAAAACGCAAACCTCCAAACATTGGACCCATCTCAGTTTGGATTCATTAAAGGAAGGGCATGCTTACTCAGCCTGATGGAATTTTTTGAAAAAGTCACCACAGCAGCTTAAAACCTCAACCTGGCCAAACCTTTTGACACAATTCCCCCTGAGGCATAGTAGAAAAGATAAACTGTGAATAAACCACTATCTCACCCATTCATTGGATTGACAACTGGCTCACAGGTATGACTCAGATAATCAAAATAGGGGAAGTTAACACCGCAATGAGACCAGTAACCAGGTCAGTCCTCATTCTTTCAACATCTTAGAGCATGAAATCTGGACAAAACATAAAATAATGGGGAGGGGGCAAAGGCCAGGAAATAGGGACAGATTTTAAATATTGATTGTATAAAGTTAGAAATTTGATAGAATAACATGATTTGTTTTAGCATGCATTTTCTGATGAATATGAAATCTAAAACTCAAATATATGTCATTATTTAGTGACTTCAATCCTCAGTGAATTGTCAGAAAACCACAAATGTTATGAGGAACAGACCAAAAATATAAGGAAAAAATCTGGATATTCTGTGAAAATCTGTACATTTGAGAGGTATGGCAGTCCCCCAGGGTTTTATGCTGGGAATTCACTTGTTTGGAATCTACTTTTCTGAAGCAAAAGACAATAAAAAGAGCTCTGGCTGACTAAGTTTGCAGATGATTCAAGCTAGGAGCAGTCATTGAATCCCCAAATTACTTAGCCTTCCTGCAGGAAGGTTTGTCTCAAATAAATAACTTGTGCCAAAATCATGGACTGAAACTAAAAGCCAAAAAAATGCATTATTGTATCCTTTGGGAGGTCATCTATACCAGGAAACTAATACATTGACAATATGCCCTTAAGAGTTGACCGAGTGGTTTGAGATTTGGGAATTATGTCGACAGTGCCCTTACTTTTGACCAGCATGTGTCTATTGTTATAAAAAAACCTTCTATATTGCACAGCTTATAAACAAAGTGATTATGTCTAGATCTGGGGATGTAATTGCCACCTTTATTCAGCCCTTATTAAGCCAGTCATTGAATGTAATGCTCCCTTTGGCATGTATCTGTCCAGAAACATGCACTGAACAACCACAGAGGTACCTTACTAAATGGATACAAGACCTAAACAACATGTCCTACATGGACCGACTCAAAGCCCTATCACTGTACTCAGTATCCTACACACTGCTAAGTGGTGAGGTTTGTCTAGCATACAAGGCATCCTCTGACCCATTAATAGTGGATCTACTACACATCAGCAAGTGAAATAGCATCAGAAATACTCTGTCTAGGGATCTAAACTTGTTCTTCAACTTTAGCAGAATGGTTGAGAGGGACAGGTATAGCTCGCAGAGGATATCACTTCAGTGGAACAGACTCCCCGTCCACATAAAACAAAGTTTATCCCTGTCCATTTTTTTACCACAACTAAGACCTATAGATGGGAAACAGAAAATCTACCCCAGGACTGCACACTGTATTACTAATGAAAACAGGCAGCTCCTAAATGCTTTATCCCATTTATGGGTCCCCTCAAATTATCTATGGTATGATCTCAATTATTCTTATTAGTGATAATATATAATTATCGGTATACATTCATTTGTTCGTATGGAGGTTGTACAATTCACCAAAGTGAGAAAGTACAACCTTCAGATCTCCGAAATTATGAAAAAAAAGGTGCGACTTTCAAATGAGCAATTGGATATTGGCATTTGTTCATTTAAAGTCGGCATTTTGGGTGCAGATCGCACTATAGCGGGGATCGGGAAATTAATCCTTTCCCTCACTGTAGTGCGATCTCCAGTTTGTATAGTAAAGTAGGGGGTGTGAGGGGTGCAGCCCCCACATTGGGGGGTGCAGGGTGGCTTGCCCCCCTGCATAATGCTGTATGTAAAATTTTTGATTTTAAAAATGGTTGAATCTCGTTTTCGAGATTACCATTTTCGAAATCTTGGTATGTTCAGAGTGTTGTGAGTAGACATTTAAAGTCGTACAATCGTACGACTGCTGAAATGTGTTTCGGACAAATTAATGTATACCCAATTATCTACCATGAGATGGGTAAAGCCAATCTATAACCAAATGGGATAGGTTATTTTGAGTACAAAGAGGGAAACTGACTAAGCTTAAAATGGCCAAAAAGGGCAGCTAGCCTAGTGTTTACCTATGGCATTTCATATGCAATATATGTGACAAGCAGATTTAGCTATTACTAACAGACATGGATAAGGAGGGCTATAGTACATATATTAGGGATAAATACAACTGAATTAATGAGTGTAACACTTTAGTTGGTAGGTAGAGAGTAGTTAAAGCTAGAAAAGGGAGATAGGCATTGTATAGCTGATGAGTCGAGGATCGCGGGGGGCTAAGAATAGAATGGTACTAACTGACATAGAGCATAGCTATATGACAATGGTGAAGATCATTTGAAGGAAATGAATAAAGTAGGAAGGTCAGAAAGGAATGGAAATGTAAAGTGGGGATTAAGGTAGGAAGGTAATTGAGGAGAAGGCATGGTAGAGATATTTGTTGTGTAGAAGGACAGATAGTTATAAAAGGACATGGGATATGAGATGACAAAGGAAAATTGGGTTACCCAGGCGGGGAGCATATGTATGATCATGTGTGGTTTAGGTGTTGATTTACTAAGGGATTGAAAGAGGAAGTTTGGTTGGAATGGTGTTTCAGAGTTTAGATACATCATAAGAGTATAGTGAGTTACCTGCTGAGTTATTAGACATTAGACAATAGTGATAAGTTACAGACTGGTCAGCATTGCATCCATCATAGGTAAGTGTTTTATGAAATGTCTACATGACCTACTAAATACTACATACTACATACTACATTCAAGTGTTATTTGAATGCACGCCTATGAACCTTGTAGATTTATTTTTCAGTCATGTGTTATGTGAACATATGCCATTTATTACTTCTGCTTTTCCAGGATTGTAACTTTTTTCACTATTGTTTTATTAGTTTCATTCAGTGTAATAGTAATGCCTAATGTGAATCAATACGTTCTTTGCAAGCAATTTTGTGAACTTTTCCATGAAGTGTATCAATATTTATCTTTGCATGTAATTTTGTGGAGCTTTTCTTCCCGGGCCTACACTGAAAATGGGTTAATTCCAGGCTCAGTGGACTTTCCCAGTTAATAAATGCAATAAATATAATATAATATAATATAATATAATATAATATAATTATTTTCTGGGCTTAACACAAGTTCATGAATGATAGATCTACTTTAGTATAGCAGGTTTCAATAAACAAGGTAGCCTTCAATTAGAAATTGATCTTTCTGTATTGACAGTTTATATTGGCTTTTATAAAACTTTTGACATTTTCACATGTGCATATTATTTACAACATAATCATGGATAAACAGCTACATTATAAGGTGGATTGAGCCATGGCTAAATAATATCACAGAGAGTCCTACGGGAAACATAAATACATGTTTGGACATATACAGAATACTAAGGACAGTGCTGTGGAGACTATCGAATGCCACCTGTGAACTAACACTGTCCTGAGTCTCCTGAAGATCCACTCCCTTATGGAATATAGGCAAACTGTGCAAACAGATGGGAAGAGAGACTCTGAGAGGGAGCCACAATTAATGACATGTAGTATCATAGGTAAAAGTGACTCCCATAACATTCCACTAATGCAGCCTTGACCCAATGTGAATGTGATGCAGAATGCAGTTTACTAACGCATACTCGTAATAAAGCACATTATTTATTCACTGAACAAACTTAGAGTCTGAATGGGATTCTTTGGACATTTCAACCCTCCATACAACCAGAGGCAATCTTCCTTGAGATGGTGAATGTTGGCCAGCATGACAGACCTAGTTCGAGCTTGTTTTTTATTTGCCTGTGTATGTACTGTTTTATGGATTACTACTTTATAACACTTAATGTTTTTGAATAATAGGCATCCGCGGTGGTGCAGCGGTAGCATTGTTGCCTCACAGCAAGAGGTTCTCCCGTTCAGTTCTCGGCTGGAGTGCAGGGAGTGCCTTCTGTGTGGAGTCTGCATGTCCTCCCTGCGGTTGGGTGGGTGTTCAAAAGACATGCGTAAATGGGCGTGCCTTTGTTGAAGGTTGAACATCGAGCTGGCACCTCAGCGTTCGTCAAAATCTACTGCCAATCATTGGTGGACCGGAGTTCCGCTGTGGCGACCCCTAACTGGGAAAAGCCAAAAGACAACAACAACATTGTCTGTTCTTGATGTTGCAGGACAGGTTCACAGCAGCACTAAAGGACAGCTCCCACTTGTACTTCAGGAAAACTGCCATCCTGCGGGGTTGTGCCTCACTGAAGGGATTGCATTAGCATGAATTTCACAGTGCAGGCCTTTGACAATGCTACCCACATTTCCTGGAATCTGACTTTTAGTGAAATATTTACTAGAACAGTAGAGTACTTAATAATAACTACAGGCAAAATAAGTTTCATCCCCATAATTCTGGAAGAAGAGCTACTGAGGCAAGTATACCTGCACATTGTGGACTACAATCTTTAAAACACAAAATATGTGCATTAATTCCAATTTATGACAAGCCATTTATAATATATTTGTCAAATCCATTCCCTAACATAGCAATAAAGTTTCTTTGAGGACCAACAGAGTGCAACAAAATGACAAAGAGTGTGAAGAAGAAACAACAGGTGCAAGCTAGTGAGAAACAGCATGTGAGTGAGAAAAATCAAAGGAAGAAAAGATTCCCCCAGAGAGCATTCCAACTGATTCATTCTTTTAAATTAAATGTTACCAGTACAAATCAAGGGAAAAGAAACATTTGCACTGCCTTGAAAGGAATTAATTATCCAAACTCAGTTTGAGAGGAAAACACTGAACCATTAATGACTGGTTGTTGATTTTGTTTGTTAATAAAGAAAAAACTGCATGAATGGTGAAATAATTATTATATGGCTTTAGCTGTGAAGAATAAGGGCACAGTACTTTCCTGTTCACATATAAAGAAGGAGCTCTTATTTAAAAAGAGTGGAGTTGTGTACCTTTTAACTGTACAGCATGTGTTCCCCCTGTAGCATCATGGTTTAATGTGAAGGTTATCAGTACAAAGTATGCAAAGGTTCTCAATACACAGTATTCAAGCTACAAGTTGTCACTTAGGTCTGAAAGAAAAATAAAACATCAGAATTAAGGCCCTACATTCATCAGTAACAAAATATGGCATGCAGTATGGAAATTAGAACTTCTTATAATGGTTTCTACTTAAAAGCAATTTTTCTATATCTGGGTATTAGGCTGTTGTATTCAGGATGAAATACATATGCTTATTACTTCTGTTGCATCTTCATTAATAGGAAAGATGGTGACATAGTTTAATGCATTCCACACTAAAAATACAAATCTGAAAACCTTGACAGATACTGCATATGCAAAAATGCATTATGTTTAAAATGTTAAACCAGACTTGCATTGTGTTTATACTGACTGATTGCTTGTGTCACTATTTTGTGTACTGAACTGCAGCTAACCACATACTTCTCAAATGTATTTTACTGTGACGAATGTTGTTTGTTTTGAGTCTTGAGAAAGCTACATTCCATACTGCTCCACCATGAAAGATTCTGCCACCTATTCATTGTTTATAGGTATATAGGTTCATAGGTGTGTACTAGGCTAATGGCCCTGGGGTCTTTACAAGCCTAGCTATAGGATTACCCTGGCATCATGTCACCCGACCTTAGTTCCCAGTGCCTCTGTTGAGTAGAGCCACTGGAGTTATCCCTGGGGTGAATCTTCTGTTTCCCAACCACTCATCAAGATTTTAATTGAAGAGGGTCAGCAAGGTGCTCTGCTTGACATGTATGGGAAGTCTTTTCCATAGAATGGGCAGTCTTTGGGTTATGAACCTGTCCCTCCAACATGTTCTGTTAATTGTGGTAATGAGGTTGAGGTCTCTAGAGCGTGTGGTGCGGACAGATGGGATTTTTTAGATGTAGTATTTCTAACAGCGCTGGGTCAGACATGGCTTTGTAAGTCAAGCAGAGATCGTATCTAAGTAGGCGATATGAGACAGAGAATAGTTGGAGTTTTTTGAGTCTGTCCATATAGGGCAAGTGTTTAAGGCCTAGGATCCTCTTTGTGATGTACTTTTGCAGCCTCTCTAGTTGTTGCAGGTGTCTATTGAGGTACATGCTAAATGGGGCATTATACTCAATGATTGGCCTAATGAGGGAAAAGTAGAGGGAGATAATGACCTCTTTCTTCCTGGATGCAAAACCCTAAGTAATGAGATGTGCCACATAGAAGGACTTTCTGACCACAATAGCAATGTGGTGATCAAAAGAGAGGTTGCTGTCAACCTGTGTTCCCATATTGATTATAATGCCTTCTGTGTTCAGTGGACTACTATCAATGTAGTAATTCATGGGAAGTGGGTTTTTCCCAAAGGGGATGATGACACATATTTTTGGCATTGAGCTTAATGCCATGGTTCTGATACCAGTCACTGTTCTCAGTGAGGCCATTCTGTAGGATGTCAACATCACTTGGGGAGTTAATAATAGCTCCCAACTTGCAATCATCTGTGAACTTTGTCAGCCAGAGTCCCTTTGTGTTGGCCTGGACTTCAGAAAAGTAGATACCAAACAGGAGAGGACCCAGGACCAAACCCTGTGGGACTCCACTCGTGACTAGTCGGCAATCTGACTTGGAGTCATCTACTTTCACACTGCGGGTTCTCTCTATGAGCCAGTTTTGCAATCCACCTAGTTATATAGGGGTTGATGCCAAGCTTAGTGAGTTTTTCTATGATTCCTGAGTAGGGAATGGTATCAAAAGCCTTGGCCAGATCAAGGTAGGCTGTATGAACCACCTTGCCTTCATCCACAGCTCTGGTGACTGACTCAAACAAGTCGACCAAGTTAAGCAGGCATGATCTACCCTTCGCAAAACCAAACTGTGTGGGATCCAGAGTTTGGAGATTCCCTATATCCTTCTTTATTAGGTCCATGATGATGCATTCCATAGCTTTGCATATCAGACTCATCAGGCTAATGGGGTGATAGTTCCCACAATCTGTAGTTGCTCCACCTTTGTGGTGAGGGATGACTGTAGCAGTGCACCATTCAGTAGGGACAAAGCCTGGGGTGAGGTTGTGATTGAACAGGGCACACAAGTGAGGTGCCATTTCACTCTATAGTTCATGTAGAACACAACCAGGGATATTGTCAGGTCCCATAGAAGCTGTATTCTTGGCCTTGGACAGTGCTGCTTTAACCTGTGCAGCAGTAATACTGGGTGTCTTGTAATCTACTGGTATTGTGATTGGTCCTTTGGGGGGGAGGGTAAAGTTGGCACTGAATCTGTTGGCCAGTATACTGGCAATATCTGTTGGCTCGGTATAGGAAGTACTATTGTGCAGTAGCTAAGAGCAAATCTGGGTATTGCCGTGGAGATTCTTTACATAACTATAGAAGGACTTGTGGTTGTCTCTACTATCTGCTCCAATTCTGTTTTTAGTAGAAAATATGGCTGATAATACTAAATCATAATAATTTTCAGATAATAATAAATCATAATAATTTTCAAAAGAGCCTTTTATAAGTATAAAGAAGAATATTTTAGCAGTGCTGCAAGCTTTTTAGTTGATTTATTTGCAAACAGTAAGCGCTCCACATTTCACCTATTTGTTCCATATTATGAGAGTCTGTGTTGCATATTTTAGAGATGGAAGGTAGGGAGCTCTGACTAACTCAGCAGCATTTACGTGAAGCAAGTCTGCAGTATAGTATACCAAACTGTCATCCTGTTCCTGATCTAAGGTCCAGATGCAAGTGACAGTTCTATCCCAGACTTAAACTACCAAAACATGGGTATCATCATTTACTTAGTTATTTGATTTATAGGTTCATAGGTTAATACTAGGCTAACTGTCCTGAAGGTTTGTATTAAGCTTAGCCAATAACCTGAGATCAGAATCAAATCCTGTTCTTTATGTAATGAAGTCAACCCTCCCTCAATCCCTAAATTAATTTCCCTCTTTCATAATATTATTTGAGAACCTGGGTAGCAGAATAAACAACCAATACTTCCGTATGTAAAGCTGAGTCCAAGATTTCAGACTTGACCTCATCAGCAAACTTTTGGGTATGTACCCAAGCATATTTTCTCAACACTGTTGTAGTAGCACTGGCTCTAGACACAGTATCTGCACAATCATGCAAACTCTTCAAAGCATGTTTACATACCTGGCAAAGAGTAGAAGCAGTTTAATTGAAAAAAGAGCTTTCATCTGTAGGAAAGTGAAAGCTAGTTCCCTCAGACTGTCAATATGTCATAACAAATTTCCACATATATGCCTAATAATTCAGAATTCTCAATGCTAAAATTGAAGAAAATATTATTTTACCTCCACTTGTCCAACATTTACTTTCCTTATCATCAGTGGTATTCAGCACCAGTCTGTTGCTAGAATGAGACACTGTCAGAAAGGCAGCTGGGTCTGACCCATGTTGAGAGAAAATAAATTTATTGACCTGAAATACTTCATGCAGCTTACTTGGCTTGGTATCAGGATAAGTAAAGGCAGCATTCTACACATCCTCTAAGGCTGGTGGTGCATGAGGGATGGGATAGCAATGAGGTGTGTTTATTTGTAACATATCATATCTCTTCAGTTCAGGGGGATAATCTATTTGTTCCCACAAAAATGCCTCATTGACCCTGACAATGGTCTGACTAAAAGGAAATTCCTCCACATAAGGATAAGAATTAAAGCTGTCCTCATAATCAGAGAGTTGAGATTGTGAATCTTCAGAAGAAGCCCTACTATACTTCTCAGCTGTCCAGATTTCTGCAGAATGTCCACATTTTTGCCTCATATCTTTTTTCTGCTCCTCTTAAGATTCAAGTTTTTCTCGCAAACTAAGGAGGAATGAAGTCACTAAATAAAGAGATGCATTTGACTTTCAGACTTCATATCTTCAAAAAAAAAAAAAAACAAGCTAACACAAAACCTGTTATTCTAACAACAAGTTTATAGGAGCAATATTTAAAATCTGTCCCTATTTTTTGGTCTTTGTTCTCCCATTATTTAAGGCTTTGTCCAGATTTTTTCTGTTAGGAAGTTGAGAGGTATCAGCCCCACCTCTATCAAAATTGAATCATTAGACCAGGTTTCTTCAGGAATAAATGCCCATCTGTAAATGTTTCTGCATATCAGGATTTACTGCCTGTAATGCTTGTCTACCCAAGGTAAGGAACTCTTTTAAAACAGTAATTGGGTCTTCAAAAAAACAGTGTTTTTTTTTCCTTAAGAGTAATGCCAGCAGAAGAGAACCAACTGGAAGGAGGAACGTCTGCCCTTGTTTACCCTGATAAACAAATTATTTTTTTCATTTCTAGAGTGTGAATGTCAAACCTGGAGAATCTCATTTTCAATGCTCTCCAGGCAAGAAAATGCTCCACAAATAAAACAATAAATTAATACAGGAACAAAACATATATATTTTATAGAGCAGGATACAGCAAATAAAAGAAAATGTGATCATTCACAAGTATAATTCAATATGATGGCATACAGTACTCAGCAGTATCACTTGTGCAACAGGTAGCACACTCACCTTCAGTGCAGAAAGCTGTGGGCTCTATTCCCACACCACATAGATGGGTTGTTGATACTACAATGCAGCACAAGTAGGGTGCTGAACCCCTAATTGTGCCATGCTTCAGATGAGATGTTAAAACAAGGTCCCATTTGTTTTAGTTAGTCATAGCTCAAGTGGATGTTAAAGATCCTATGGCACCTACTGGAAAGAGTATGGGTCCTTTATTATATACAAATATATAAAATTATAGAAATCTACATATTCACATATTTACATAAATGTACATTGCATCTACATTCCTTCATCATTTTTTAACTTTTTATTTCATATTTACATGGACCCTAACTCCTTCTACCACAGCCATCCCTTTTTTTTCTTATTATACTTCGTATCATCCAATTTCCATTAAACATAATTTCATTCTTTCATTCCATATCATAAAATACAAAAGACTTTCTTATCTAAATTTTTAACATATCCCTTACATTTCTCATAAAACCCATATTAAACTATATCCATATTTATCTGTTTATAATCCCATACTTTTCAGATTTTTCATCAATATTATTTTTCCCATATATTTTTATATGTCAGAAAACCATGTTCTTTCTAATTCACCACATAAAAAGACCGATCCTTTCATTTACTTTTTTATAAGGCATATTTCTTTTTAATGTCCATAAAAACAGTATTGTCCTTCCACATTCTTCATACACCATTTATTTTGCTGTTTTATAGATTATTTTTTTCTACTAACAGATGTCCCCATGGGTTTACACAATAATTTACTATCATTATGTACCATAATTTCTTTTACTGCCTCTATTCCATATTTTTATTTTTTCTTGATACATTTTTATTTCTTCATTTCTCCATTCCCCCTCCCTCTTGTTTAATTTTGTTAGAGTCCATTCTCTATCATACTATATCTTAAATAATCATGTTACCAAATGGTTTTCTTTTCCGTTTATCCATCTAAATACCCTATATACATTAATTGATGCTCCATATACTACAGGATTGAATAGACCCAACCCCCATCATCTTTATCCATATATAATACTCCTCTTTATATCAGGTTTAATCTACACCCCCAAATAAATCTGAACATCATTTCAATAAACTGCTTTACCAAAATATTTTGGCATCATATATATATATATATATATATATATATATATATATATATATACACTAGCCGCATATGCTATTTTCCCCATACATATAGAATTAATCGAATGCACTTTTTTCTAAGGTAGTCTAGACCTACACTATATAGTACTAAATTCATTTAACTCTTCTAAATATTTCATCCATTGTTCTCTGACAGCACTTAATGTACCAAATTTTAAATACTGATATTTCCTTTATTCCAATGTAATTCCTGTTAACATCACTTCTGATCCAAAGCCTTTACTTTATCCTCTATTTACCAATATTCCTAATTCTTGTAAACTATTATTCACACACAAAATCACTTTTTCTATCATTTTACATTCTTTAGTCATAACAATAATATCATCCACATAAGATACAATAACCAGATAGTTAATGCCATTAATCTGTGCATAGTGGCCAATTTATAACTATTACAAATAAAATACTACTCATCAGACATCCTTATTTTAAACCCCTATATATCTCTATCTCTTCACTTAACTAACCATTTATCAAAACTGTTATTTTGCTATTTCTATATACTGATTTAATTACTTTCTGTATTTGTTTACTAAAAGTATATCCTTCTATTATTTTCCATAACATGCCATGATCTGTCATATCAAATGCTTTATTTATATCTCCTACCAATAATTTTGCTTAATTACTTTCTTTTTAACATCATTTATCATTTCTCTAACAATCATTAATACCTTCTGGCATCATTTCCTTTAACTCCATAAATAATATCTTATAATACCTTATGTATCTTATTCTCTAATCTTATTTGTATCATTTCATCTTATTCTCTAATCTTATTTGTGTTATTTTAATAAATATCTTATAATCAGTATTATTTAAAACAACTGCCTCCAATTATTCATCTTTCTCTTTCTTCCATATAAATCTCATGATTCCACTACATATTTGTGAATAACAAATATCAGCCTTTAGCCATTCATTAAATGTGCATATTAAGATTTCTTTTTGCCAGAGCTCCATATTTTTATACATTAAATAACATATACTATCTAAACCTGCTTCAGAATTAAGATTTTTAATTAAGATTTACTTCCTTCATCATTATATCTAATTCCATTAAGCAAGCTGTTTATCCATATAATTGTTTATTTCTTTTCAAAAATTGTTCAACATTCCATTTATTTTCATTTTATCTCTCTTTTCCTTATTATTTCTTTTACATACTGTACTACAATTTCCAGAATACCTCCTTCTTGTTTTTTCCACTTTCCCCTTTTTATTTTTTTAATTTTTCTCATTATACCACTTTCTTCTTTTACCAGTTTACTTAAATAAGGAAATGTGTTTTCCTTTTTTCTTTGCAGAAAATATCATTGTTTATACAACAATCCCTTGATTTTTTATTGTGTGTGTATATATATATATATATATATATATATATATATATATATATATATATATATATATATATGGGTCCCCTTCAGTCAATTGAACGTTTGCAAGTTCAAACCACATATGGCCGAGACCATATGCTTGAACTTGTAAAAGTTCAATCGGACTGAATGGAGATCTCTGTACAGAGCAGAAAGGGAAGATTTCCCATTTCTGAAATTTAGAGGGATCTCGGAGTTGGTATATTTAAGTAAGAGGTGTGGGGGGTACAGAGGGGCATAGTCCCCCTGTTTTGTGTTTTAAGTGTTTTTATTTCAGTGTTCGAACTTTAACACGTTTGAACATATGGTCTCGGCCATATGTGGTTCGAACTTGTAAAAGTTTGATCTACTGAAGTGGATATATATATATATATATATATATATATATATATATATATATAGGATCACTACATAATCACGAATGTTTGAAATAGTGAATTTCAAACTTTCGAGACTATATAGCCAAAACCCCTAATTACTGAAAGACCAGAAGCGCGAATTTCAAATTCCCAATCATCGGGGGTTTGACTTTCGCACTTCTGGTGTTGCTGTATGGTGGAAGGTCAGGTAAGTATCTATGTTTAAATGTGTTGGTTAGGGGTTTAGTGTGTAAGTGTGTGTTGTGATTGTAATGTGTGTGTGCGAGGGGAATGTAGGTGTGTGGTGGTGTTTCGTCTGTTTGTGTATGTAGTGCAATCTTGGAGTTAGAATATTTAAGTAGGGGGGTGTGGGATTTGCAGCTGCTTGTCTGTAGTTTAGGTTTGTGTGTTTGTGTTCTAGGGGAAGGTGTGTGTATGTGTATGTGTGTGGTGTATGTTGAGTGTAGTTTTCGATAGTTTGAATTTTGCGGATTTGATGTTTCGGTATTTTAGTGTTTCTGATGTTTGGTCTCGAGATTTTGGGCATCGGTAGTTTGGGAATTTAGGATTTAGTAGTGGTTCTATATTATATATATATATATATATATATATATATATATATATATCCTTCTTTTCTATAATAAACACTCTCTTTTCTTTTCAAACTTTCTAATGCCTTATTTTGTATTTCCATATATTCTTGTTTTTTTTCTTTTTATCTTATTCCACATTCCCATTGTAAATTAATTATTTTACATTTCTTTTTAAATACCAACCCCTATTCTGTCCAATTATTATAAAAGATTTTCAGAGTTATATGGTCCTTCCATAATTTCAATATGTTGCATTTTCCCTTTTCATTTATTCTTTTAATACCTTTTCTGATTTTTATACATTCTTTATTTTTTTCAATTTCTATCCATATTGCAATATGATCTGAAAATCCTGTTTCTGTTGCTTCTTCTATGGTTATTTCTATACTTTTAGAAAATAAAAAATAATCAAGCTAGATTTTTAACATTTCCTCTCCTTTATGTACTTGCATTTATATTCCGAATACTACATTTCCACGTTATAATTTCCCTCAGTATTTTTCTATCTAAACACATTTTTTATTCCTTAAGTCTCAGTTACAATCACCTGTAACCATGGTATCCATAAGTATTATATAATCTAATATGTCTTTGTAATACTTTAATATGTCTTTAAACAGCCTTTCTCTCTCTTTATATCATACATATGCATATACTGCTATAAGTCTATAAACTTCACTTTCCCATCTCAAGTCTACTACTAATAATTGTCATAATCTTACTAAAGTAAAATCTAATACTGAAATTGCTGTATACTATAGTACTGCTACACTTGAACAAGCTGCGTCTTTCAAATTCGAAATTATAGCTTCTCTCCATATGTTTTCTGTTTCAATCTTTCTTCCTTTGTTAAACCTCTAACATCTTATAATATAATATCTGCTTCACATTTGTTACACCATTCTAACACCCCAATTCTTTTTACCAGACCTTTTATACTATTCACATTAATTGATAAAATTCTAAGACTATTTGCTTCTCTTCTTCTTAATCTATATGAAAATTATGTGTTTTCATCCATTTCCTTTCTTTTTTGCTTGTAATCCTAATACTTGAAATTTCCTTTTTCTATCATTCACTTTTTTCCAATGGAATATTTCTTTATAACTCCCTTCCAGTCAATATTTCCCTCATCACTAACTTCTGACTCAATTTCTAATTCACCTTCTTCTCTTTCTTTTCTTTTTTCTAAATCTTGTATATTATTTATCTTCTTTACACAGCCATCTTGTTGTTCTTCCTGCTGTGCATGTTCGTTATTTTTTTCATTAACATTTACATGTTCTTCTAAACATATTTTTTCTTTTTGTTCTTTTATACAATCCACCCATAAATGCCCTGTCTGTTTACATTTATAACATTTCACATTTGTTTTGCATCATATGCAAACTCCCACATATGAAACATTTCTTTTATCACAATTGCCCACAAAATATCTTTCTTTCCTACAAAACAAAATGTTTCTGATTGCCCCTAGTACTTTACAATGGCTCTGTTTCCTTCAACATTAATCATGCTTGGAATATGTAAAATTCTATAATTTTCTATTTTCAATATAACATTATAATCCTATCCCCCACTCCATGGTCTTCTGTTAAGTAATACTTTCAAAGTGTTTACTTCTTTGCAAAAGTTCATTACTAAATATTTTTCCAGCTTCTCTCTCAGTCTCTGTTTGACACTGTATATGCACTTTCTTTTGTGTTTCACTATAAAAAGTCTTAATAAGATATGTATTCCATGGATCTCCATCATTTCCTTTGTCATATTCCCCCAAAATGTCTCTAAAAATATCACAGTATATTTATTTTTTATCAAAATAAATGTTGTCACCTCTTGTGCCTTTATTCCTAAAGGCACAATCACTGGGTCCCATATTTCATACCTGTCCATCTCCTTCTCTTCTTTACTTTGTATATGCACTACATACTTCTTTCTTCTATTTCTTCCATTTTCATATTCTCTCTTTTCCCTTCTTTTTTCTTCTTTACTACTTCTGCAAATATTTTCTTATTTATGACTTCCACCTCCTCTTTTTGAATCTTCTCCATGATCTCTCCCCATTATAAATCTTTACCACCCTCTAGTTTATTTTCCTCCATTAAGTCCATCAATAAATCATCCCACAACCTTCCCAACTAAAAGGGTGTAATCACAACATCTGTACGCGACCATTCCTCTCCTCTCCTCTCTATTAAACAAATCCCTTTGGAACAGTTTCTCTATATCTTCCGCAATATCTTCTATCATTTATTTTTACTTAAATATACTTTCTGAACCTTTTTCATACTTCTCTATGAAGCCATCATTTGCCTTAATTCCAATTCCACTAGCTGCTATACTGTGCAGTCCTCCCAGCAGTCACTGCACCATGAACAGAATGTATGCATGCACTCATCGGATGTATGGAGAAGGAGTGCTGTAACAAGTAGGGGAAGTTTCCTGATGTCACAACAAAATTTCTCCTAGTTGTATCACCTCAGGTCTCTGCTGAAAAGAGGCTACTGGCCTAGTGGAAATAACCCAGTCAATAAAGGATCATCATCTCCTTTCGGCTTATCCAGGTTAGGGGTCACCACAACTGAACAACAGTCCACAGAGCGATTGGCAGTGGAGTTTTATGGTGTCGAGTTGCCAGCCTGGCACCCAACCTTCCACAAAAGGCACACACATGCACACACTCACACCTGGGGCCAATTTTGAGTGTCCAATCCGCCTACAGCATGTCTTTGGGATGAAACTGGAGTACCCGGAGGAAGCCCAAGTGACCACAGGAAGGACATGCAGACTCCACACAGAAGGCACCCCAGCAGAGAATCGAACCGAAGAACCTCTTGCTATGAGGTGGCAATGCTAACCGCTGCACCACCGTGACCACCCCCAGTTATTAAAGGATAAATAAATAAAATAAGTGTAAAATAAGAACTTCCAGATACAAATTCAAAGATATGAAATAGAATAGTAAAAACTCTGCAAGTATACTGCAAAATTACCAAACACAGTCTAATAAATTTAAGTTTTGAATTTCTAGACTCAGCAATAAATAAAATGCAGAAAATACATATGCATGAGCTAAAGTAATCTAGAGTGGGGCTCAATATTAACAGTGCTAAGAAAGATACTTAAGAATTGTTAAGCACCTCTCTAAGTGCTATTAATATCAAGTCTTGCACTATACATGAAATAATGACAGTCCCAGTGGATAAACCACATAAGCAGAAGTAAACACAAATACACTGATAGATGTTCTTCTGCTGTCTGTGTGACACTGTTCACTAAGGACTTTACTGGCTTTTAAAGTCATTAAAATGCTTTGTGCTTTTTCTTTTCCATAAACTACAAAGAACTATGATTAGATCTCTGATCATAATATCTTACTTGTTCTCAAAGTGAATGCCAAGATTTACCTTTTGGGCTTCATGTGAATATCTTAGCATACCTATCTCAAACACATAATAACACAGTAATGATTGGTGATCCAGTCATAATTCTCTAAATTCATGCTGTTGATCTTGACCCAGAGATCAGACCAATGACTATAAGTCTATATAAGTCTATATCACATGTGATTGTTCAATGATGGTATCAGTTCAGAAACAAAGATAATGCTTCTCAGTCTGAAGAAGGGTGGGACAGTGAAGCACCTTTAATAGTAATATACAGAAGTGAATCTGTAAATTTGTAATTCAGAGGAACCAGTTAACAGCATGAGAAACTGGTAAGATAATGCTGATGAAAGTACAGTGGTGACACTTAGAAGGAACCTGAGTAAAGAAAATCAGTGATCATGAAGAGATAAGAAGGGTATGACAAAGCAATGAAAAGAAAGGAATGTTCCTGTTAATTCAGGAATAAATAGCAAAGCAGCCCTACAAAAGATAAAAGTTACAGAAATTAAAGAAGAGTTCAGTATTAGTAAAGAAGAATTGTAAAAGTTCAGGTATAGATAAAAGTAGTTACTGAGAAATACTGTGAAAATGAAAAGACAACAATTTATTTATTTATTTATTTATTTATTTATTTATTTATTATTTATTTTTCATCTATTTAATTGTCATTTGTTGACTGGGCACAGGAGGAGTTTGAATGCCCTTTTCAGCCATGGCCAACAGAATTTCAAGATATGGTACATTAACAGACATACAAACAAAGAAACTATACATTCAAAGTAGAATGAATGTCACAATTTTACATTCAAAACTGAGTATACACATTAGTGAAAGAATAACAGAAAGAACATTTACTATTCATGCACAAAATTTGGGTAACAAGGTTACACTGCACAAACAGCAAATGTTAAAACCCACCTCACAAAATGAAGAATGCAGTACAGAAACAGTTTAGGAAACAAGTTGTAAAATGCATGCACTAGTTTACTAAAGGACCTTTCCCATGGTGACAGAGGAAAGTAGGAAATTGTGCTATCAACTAAAGTATTTTACTCATTACAACCGAGTGACGCCTCCAGGTGCATCTGCAGTTAACTCCTACTGACACCTCTAGGTGTCAAATATTGCTTGTTTATGTTTGCACCAATAAATCCAAAACCTTGTTATGTACAAGGTTTTAAAAGATTTCATCTTAAAGTTTATACAGTGGCAAATCCTACTGCATTAATATTTGACCTCTGCCTTTTGCAGGTAAAGAGATATTGACTGTTGTTTTTATGATTTTAATTTATATAGATATAATTTTCACATTTTTCTAAATATTCCAACAACCAAGTAACACAGATAGAACTCCTTAGCCTCCTATGAAAGCACCCAGCTAGACGAATAAAATGCTGCTGACAGTTTGTGTGTAACTTGAGGGATTGCTGAGCTACTGTAAGTTGTTTACAACATATTACAAATGCAATAGTTACTGTGTTTACTATGAATAATAAAATTCAATTTAAGACCTAGAACCTAAAGAATACTGCCACTATAAAAATAGTTTTTGCTGAAGGCTTTGCCATTTATACTCCTTTCATAATCCCTGTGGTTCCAGAGATATGAACTTTTGTTTGAAATGTGAGGACATAATTTAATTCTGTCAAAAGGTTTAGGCTCCACCCATTGGAAGTTACAGAACAAACTTCCAGAGCTCCTTTGGAGTGAAAGAGTCAGCTGTCTGCAACCTTTTTTGACCATGGACTGGTTTCATGTTAGACAATTTTCCATGGACGGCCATAGCTCCTGCATAAAAATAAAGCATAAAAGTGTATAAGAAATACAACTTGCCATAACGCAGAATCAATGGGAGCACTGAGCCTGTTTCCTTGCAACAAGATGGCCCCATCTAGGGATGATGGGAGACAATGACACCCAAAGTGTGTTCCTTATGTCCAGTCTACTCCATAATTCCGTTTTGGTTGCAAAAAAGCATACTAAACTTCTGGATCTGTACTTGCCAAAAGCCCAACTTAACATCCTAGATCTACTAACTGTTTTCATCTTCTTCCTACTCTACTCATCTTAACTCCTCTAATTGCCACTCTACTCCTCTGATAACTGAGTTACACATCTCTACACCTCACTTCTTTATGTTATGTCCATCTATTAACCCCTTTTACTACCTTTCACATCTTCTCCACTTACTGAAACCCACCTCATATCAAACTACATACATATAATGACATCTGTTAAGTATTTAATCAAACCTTTAGGTGTTTTCTATGTATTTAAAAATCTGCTGTGATTGATGTTATCCTCTGTTTGCCACTGTTGTTGTAACTGTTTTTGTATTTGTGTCTGTATGGGGCTTTTCTCCCTGGGCCTCAGATGAAAATGGGCTACCGCTCAGTCTTACATACCTGGTTAACAAATGTCAAAATAAAATAAAATAATAAATAAAATAAAATAATTGCTGTCATTGCAGAAAATACCGCTTCACAAAGATAGGATGTGGGAAATGGAAGCAGGGTTTTCAGTGCTTATTCTAGAAACTTTCTAAGGTTAAAAGAGCAATATTTAAAATCTGTCACTATTATTCGTGGCTCTGTTCATATTTATTGCATGAGAGGTTGAGAGGTATGTTCGAAAAGTATGCAAACCTCTTATGTAATGCTGCTGTTGGCAGGGATTACTCAGTCACTCTCACTGTTTATTCTCTCTCTCTCTGGCTCCCACACATACACACACACACACAGTCTGTTCTGTTTTAATGCATGCATTCACTCACACACAGACAGAAACATACACACACACTTTTTTTTTCCGGTTTCATTTATTTTTATTTTATTCTCACTAAACAGCAAAGTGCTGCTTAGCAAGTGTAAAATTTCACTGTTCAGTCTCTCATGCACACATACATATATACACAGTCTCTCCTGCTCTCACACACACATACATTCTGCTGTCATGCACGCATTCACTCACACATGCAGACAGAAACAGCAACACACTCACCCACATACATATACACATTTACTTTTTTGTTTCACTCCCTGCCTAAAAGCTTCTGTGTGGCCAGGTACCAAATGATCCATGACCCAGTGGTTGGGGACTGCTGATTTAAATGTTACAAAAGGGAAGTAAAAGACAGTCATATTGGAATTAAGGCTGGAAGGGACTGTTTATTAGAGCATGGTAATATAAGCATTTAATATCTTTGCAGGTCAGAGAGAAGGCTGAAAATCATTTGATGAGAATATCCTACTTAACTCCATGTAAGAGGAGTATAGCAAAAATCCAGCTATATTTCAATAGTCTGACCCTTACATGAGATTTTTAGCATAGTGCTGATGAGGCTGTTGGGCAAAGGACAGTTTTCTACCAGCCACTGTGTACCCTAGAGAAACATATTGTATCAAATGGAATAACAAGACACAACATGACATAGTATGACATATAACTATTTAAAGTCTGTATATAAGCATAACCATACACATTCAAAAGTCCTAGTTTCTCCATTTTTAAAATGTGAAATTATTGATGCAATGTAGTTACTAAAAGAATAAAAGGTCCATTGACCTGACAGTCTATCTGCTGAACTTAAAACATATTTCAAGTACCACAGTGGGTTTAATCATCAGAACTGTAGAACTATGAAATCACAGAATCATAAAAAATGCAAGACACCTTTGCCCAGTGGCTATTTACACCTTGACATACCAGAGATATATTTGTGCATAACCATCCAGTTGTCTACCCCATTTTTGAAGGAAGAATGCATGTTGCATTGGTTAATTTGGAGTGGATGTTTGTTCAAGAGACTGGGTAGGTGTTGTGTGATAAACCTGTCTCTCCACAGCATTTTATTTGCTGAAGCACATTTAGAGCTCTACTATTAGTGGGACTGTTTCATTTGTGGAGATAAAAGAGGTCTTGAAATACTTGATCTTTAATGGCCCAAAAGACAATGTATGCATCTTCCTATGTAATCAACAGGACACTGAATAAAGGAATGGTACTTCTACCCTCTCCCAGTCACTCTTGTCTTTTACATCTATGATCATTTTAGTTTGGAACCAGTGAGGTCTTTCCAATTCCATGATATTCCTTGTAAACTACATCCCAGAAGATGCACTGGATTTGATAATAGGTCTGATCATTTCAGAATATAGAGAGGTAAAAACTTTATTGGATCTTGAAATAAATTTTGCAATCAGTTGCACCAGGTAAAAGACTTCACAACCACTGTTGCATCATGAGCAGTGCTGGATTATGGTCACATGGGATCCTTGGCAGGGTAATGGACCAGCCCCCCCTCCCTCACAGCCATTCTAGTGTCCCATTATTTAGCTGTCTCTCCCCAAATACAATAAGCACTGTACAATCTTGGTGGTATGCATACTGTTTTCTTCTTTACCTTTACAATGATTACAGAAATATGGATTTAATTTAAAATGTTTATTTCAAATCGTATTGCACAAATACTGATCTCCATCTGTTCAGTGACATAGTCACAGATTGAAAACAAACTTACCTGACATGAGTAATAGTAAACTTCTCTTCCCTTAAAACTCACATTTATTAAAAATGCATTGAAACTCACATTCATTGAAAATGTATGTGGTCAGTGGTGGATTAAGAGCACCTTTGGCCCCTGGCTGTTTTTTAACAATAGCACCCAACACACATTTTTAGAACTACACATAACTGCATATTTTCTTTGATTTACCTTCCTGATTGTTTTAAATGATATTGTTTTTTTTTTAATTATATTTATTCTTTAATTCATCATCATTATTAGAGTGTGTTTTAAAGTTGTAGTTTTAAATAATTTTTTCCAGTAAGCAGTATTGACAAAAGAATCCATTTCAGAACATTCTTCCATAAAAGACCATTCACACTGCTGTTTTTATAATTCTCCAATATCTGTGCTCAACCATTGTGGCCACTTTAATGACTGTGCATATATATCATGTGTCTTTGATAAAAATAACCACAGTAAAATATTCAATTTGGTTTACACAAATGCACACTTTTGCTGCAAAAACAGATTAATGACTCTTTAATTTTATCAGCTCAGCAGGGTTAGACATTTTTTCCACAAACATCCCTTAAACCCGGTAATTATAACTATATTGTAAACTGCATCCTTCTCAGATATCTGTGCCAAATAATAATAATAATAATAATAATGACAGTCACATATTTCAAATTTGTTTCATACAAACACATAGCAGCCAAAGTATTCCAACTTAATTCATGTGCACTCTAGCCCTGTAAAGTCAGGTTAAAGACTGTTTAAAAATGACCAGATAATAAAAGCACATCCACAGAGAGGCCTCACCCCCACCAACAGTTATAGCCAATTTGTTGACTGTGTACACGTCTTATTGTTATGAAGGAATACATTATATGTCATTGTTGGTAGATTTAGATGAACTACATGAAACTGAACATAAAGATTACTAGCATCATACCATAAGTTCTAGCCATGTGTACCATAACTTAAACAGAAGAGTATTTGTGAAAGCATCAAAAATATTAACTGGCTGATAATATACACAAAGTCAATATGAGCAATCTCTCCAGGTGCAGAAGTAAAAGTCATCTGAATAATTCTACATTGAAGAATCTATTACTAATGTAGAGATCACTGCTGGCAAAAACTTTGCATTACAGTGCCTGCTGCAATTGAAGAACAAATTGCCTATGTTACATTAAAAAAGGTGTGCTAGTAACACTTCCATGGCATTTCCTGAACTAGATCAACTATGCAACAGGAAATGGCTGGCAAGCAATGACAACCGGTTCATAGTTACTAGGCACGCAGTCCTGGAAACTATTAAAAAGCAGCCCAAAGTCACATTCGCTCCAAAGCACTGTCTGGTTAAGTGACTTGCTCAGTGTCACACAGTTGGTAAATGAAGCTGTAAAGATTCAAACCCTGAATACTGGCCACAGGAAGCAGCTCAGTGACCAGCTGGAGTTTTAGTCCTCTGCATTAACTGCCAGAGTAACAGATTTTAACTAAATGCAGAAAATGTTTACAATTTGATCTCTTAGACAAGACTGTATATCACAGTAATATGCAACAATGACCACATAATAGATGCTGAAGATCGGATGGTTAAGATCACTCCAAATAATGCAGACTGCATGACCTGTCATAAGTCAACCCCTTTGCAGTTGTTGGAGGCTGTAGAGAAGTTACTGCAAGAATATATTACTAAAATGCAACATGTTTATGCTATGTTTATGTTACAAAATCCAGGCCTATTCAGAAATTAATTAATTCTTTATTGCAATGAATAAAGCAAAACTATTACAGACAATATAAATACTGCAGCAACTTTTATTCAATAACCCACAACTCATACAAACTTCAGAAATATTGTTGTGTATAGCATACTATTTTATTTGGGGGTACATACTGGCAGGACATCTACATCTCATTTTTTGAGTTCACTATATATTGTCTGTTGTCAAAATAGCTATCACTACTGACATCACTCAGTGTAGATCTGACCTATTTGAATGGCTAATAATGCTGCATTGTTGTGACATTCATGTCCAGAATCAGTAGAACCAGGTCATGGACAAATGGGGCACTGTACAGGGTAATGAATCAAGGTTATTGGGCTCCTTCTAGCCATACCATATCCCATTATTAGCTGTTTCTTTCCATTTACCATAAACACTGTTCAGTGTGCAAATTATTTTCTTCTTTACTTTTACAATTATAACAGAGATTTGGATTTCATTTAACATGTTATTTCAAATTTTACATAAAAAAATATTGATAAGCATTTTTTACACAAAACAAAGCACTCTCACACTGAAAACAGACTAAGCATGAAAAACAGTAAATTTCTCTTCCATTAAAATGTACATTTAGTGAAAATTCATCTGGTAACCCATTAAACTACAAGAGATGTGCTGGGATTCATACTCCAATAGCATATAGTGATGTATTAAGTATTGTCTATGTGAAGGATGCTTGAATCCAGAATACAAATATATAATGCATTTACTAACAGCCTGGGATAACCCACCTGACACAAGTGTCCCTTTCAGGATCCCAGGAGTACTGTCAAGGGAAGTAACTTGGCAGAGTCACATAAAAAACAAAGGCTGAGGGAATCAAACTATGTACTGCAGGAACCATCTCTTTAACAGCTCATAGCCTCATGCATTTAGGCACTGAACAAACTCGTGTAGCCAAGACAGTGCATTTCATACCTGTGTGCTGCAAAAAACAAGTTAATTAAAATGCATTTATAGTTAAAACATTAATATTTAGACTCACAGACCTCATGCGCTGTCATTTATTCACAGCCAAATAATAAATACAATGCCATCATTAAGGAAAACAAGGATCCAGTTTCTACAATCAATTTCCTTCTTTTACACCATAATTACTCTGGTTCATAGGTAGTTACTAAGCTTGCAGTCCAGAGGACAATTGAGGAGTTGAGGAGCATAGGTCAAATTTTCAGTTGCCTCTAAATGCTGAATGGTTAAGTGACTTACTCAAGGGCAGGGCAAAATAACAAATGTCCTGCAAAATCACAAGAGATAAGGGCAAACTATTCTAAATAACTTTAAAAGTTAACAGAACAACAGGTTTTGCATAAACATGTATTTTGTGAACCACAAAAACTTCCAAACTCTAATGACTGGCATTGACAGACTGCAATCCTTAATGATCTTCCAAAGGAAAAATAAAAGTTCTCAGAGGTCTGCCAGGTGAATTAAGACTCTTTCCACCTGTACTTAAGGTGCAGAGCTTGATTCTGTGTGACTGTGCAGTCACTTAACTACATAGTGATCTGCGTGTAGGACATTTCACATGCACACACACACACACACACACACACACACACACACACACACACACACACACACACATATGCACACGCACGCACACGCGCGTGCGTGCGTGCACACACACATACACACACGCATACACTTGTTCATCTTTGATGTTGCTTAGAAAAAAAGAAAATTCAACTAAAACTAAGCTGTTGTGCAAAACAGTAATCAAAAGCCATTTACTCAACCACTAGATACATAATACTACATCAGACTCTCCCATGAGCACTCAGTAATCCAAAGCAGACCTCTCAACCATACCGAATTTCTCGGTATTTCCCATTCTGAGGTACAAAATAATAGGGTGCCATGAATTTCCGAGTGGCCCCTTTAAATCCTGATTTTTTTCTTTAGTCATTCAGAGTCAGAGAGTTTGGGGGGAAAAAGTAGTTTACCACTGCAGCTTGCACCCGCCTGTGACTTGCAGCAGATGAGCAGCCAACCAAAGAATGTCACATCAACCTCTTGTTTGTGAGACTTGACAGATGTTACATTTGGAGGAGATTGCAGCTAGCAGTTCTAACATTCTCCCACCCAGTTGTGTGTGGAGTGGTATAACTTTCTTCATACATCTCAAAGCCTGATTACTTAAACTGACTTGATGTTTTTGTCAGGTTAAGTGTAGTGCTCGCTGCCTCATTTTCTAGTCAGATTCCTTGTGCCTGTATGCCTGCTGTTGTAGGACTCCTATCCTAAATAATCACCAAAAATGCCAAGAAACAAACTCACCAAAATGAACAACCCACTGCGGTAACGACTTGGTGCCAATAGAAACGTTAACGTAAATAGATGGATCTGAAGAAGTTCATAAATTTAATGAATGAGAGCGCTCATCTGTGTTTTTAACTGAATTAAGACTTGCTCCAGCTCCAGTTATTTCATTTAATATATTTAATATATTTATGTTAACTTTCCCGATCTATTGGCACCAGTTGTTACCTGCAGTGAGTTGTTCTTGCTCGCTATCCTAAATGATATCAGTTTTATCTACATACAATGTTAAAAAAAAAATTAAAGAGAAGAGGACAGAAAGAAAGTAAAAAAGTGGTTTCTCTTTTTTGTTTCTTCTCTGCTGCCGAGTCCAGTCATCTTATACTATACCACAGCCACCAGAAGGGATAGAAGCTTTGCAGTATGAAACTGACCCAAAGGTATTGTGAACTCCTGGTAAATAACTCACGTTAGAAATGTTTGACATTATAGTTCTCTATAAACTGTGAGCTTTGACTCCTTTGTCTATGACAGCAGATGATCACTGAATCCCCTTGTATTCCTGCACACCTTTAGGAGAACGTCCAGTCGTTCATCATGGCCAAACAGAACAGGGGACAAGTAAGCTTTAAAGTTCCGGAGTCAACACTTGGCTTCTGCTAGATTGCTAGCAGCAGGGGCCAGGGCGGGTATTATTTAATACATGACCCTGCTGTTACCCATCGCAGCCACAAAGGCTTGCATTTTAGTACAATATCAATGCAATTTCTGGGAGCTGCTGGTAGGAAATAATGACTGCATTACTTCTGGCAGGGCTGCAACTCTCAAATATTGCTTTTAGGCTGTAATTGCAGCTGTTTTTTTTTTCTTTATACTGTTTCGCTGTTTGCCAAGATGTTAGGAGGATATGATGATAACCCCAGATGAGAACAGATTGTGAGCCAGTTTAAGCAGATCATGTTACTGCTAAGTTTTATTACTTTGGTATTTGCTAAAGCAATATGAGAAAAGGTACTGTGAGTGACAGAGAACTAAACTGAGGTCCAAGCTCACAGAAATGATAGCCGTGGTCAGAAACAGAACATGGTCCTTGCATTTCCAGAATCACTTACTTGCAAATGTTATATACCACTGTCTGTGGATGAGTCTTTCCCACTGTTTTCTGCAGGATAATGCAGGGGCTACTAGACAGTATAGCAATGCTTTAGACAGTCACACATCTGAAATTAAAACTTGTAGAATGTTTTGATTATTTTATATATTTTTAACTGTCTGCTGTACATTGAATACGCTACCTTTCATTGTCAGTTATTTATATGCAATTTAACAAAGAACCTGAGCCACTTTAATTTAATGGACTGTTTGCCTGTAGTTGGCAACATAGTCTGACTCAGAACCTCAGGAGGATCAAAGACCAATGAATGATTTTAAGGGAAAACTCTATGACAGACTACCAGGCGTGCATAATGACATTGGCTTTCTGACTCGTCAGGTAGTAACTGACTGACTGCCATCTGCCTGTTGGATTTGGACAAGACTGGGGCACGAGATTCAAACTGTGGGTGCCTGCCTGTATTTATCAACACAGAGTTGGATGGGGAGTCATGTTATACTGAAGGTCGGCTTGAGAAGTTGAAGCTCAAGGAGTTTTTTTTAAGTTTCAGATGAGCGTGAAGTTAAGGGCAAAATGGGGCTGCTGGATAAATTTCTAAATGCAATCTGACTGCCATGCATTTCCAAGTCCCAGGCTCCAGCTGAAACTATACGGTTGAATTCGTAGTTGTAACTTGTACGTTTCAGCATATAGAAGGTAAGGACTGAAATGTAAAGAAAAAAAAATTGCTTCGCTAAGTTCACTTATATTACTAACCTTAAATACATTTGTACATGTGGAATTGGAATGCTGGAGTAATCATGTTTAACAAGAAATGCTGAGCAACTGTCTTGGTTAATTCAGTATGGGGGAGGGGTGTTGTTTAGAAGCTACAAAACCACTTCAAAGTACTATCTTGATAATGTGTGTTTCAGTTTAAAGGTTTCTGTTGGGGTTGTAAAGTTTAGGTACATTTTAAACCTATATATCTCACTTTTCCCCTGCCACTTCCTCTGTTGTTGTAGCCTATTCTGGTACTATATGTTTACTTTGGTGGTTTAATTATTTTTGAGCATAGTTATTTTTATTTTTTGCTAGTTATTGAGACTTGACAACCTAGTGTGGCATTTTAAAGTTTGATTGATGAAGCTTGGTTTTGGTTTTACAGTTATGAGTTTCGCAATAGGGTAGTAAAAATGGTACAGTAAATTATTTGCAGACACTAAAATAACTGCATCACTCTGCCCCTTTTTAGGATGCTGTAAGTTATCTAGAAGTAAACAGACACAAATGTAACCACTGTGTGTTGGATATAATAAACACGATTGGAAGACTGTAACAGGATAAGATCTCATTGTCTTACAAAACCAGGAATCTTACCTCTCAATCTCTCAGAGCAAGAAATCTGGACAAAGCCAAAAATAATGGTAGAACAAAGGCTGAAGAATAGGTACAGACACATTTTAAATATTGCTCCTGTAAACTCAAATAGTTGCTTGCTAGAATAACAGGTTATGCATTATTATGCATTTTCTGAGGGATATGAAGTCTGAAATTCAAATGTCTACCTGCCATTCTTTATTATTTAGTGACTTTTTCATGTTGGTATCTCACAATTCCATTGGAATGAGTGGGTTACATAATTATGTATGCACATTTTATGTTAGTAGTGTACAGATTTGTACCTATTTTTCATAGGCTTTGTCCAGATTTTTGATGTTTCCAGGTTGAGAGGTATGATTCAAAGTTGCTCACTTTAACAGATCCACCAGAAAAATGTTGTAGGAAGAGAAAACAAAAGCAAAAAAAAGATAAATAATGTAGCAGCCACTCTCTTCCATTCACAGTACTTGTAGATATGCCACTCAAATTGCATAGCTATTCCTGCAAATCTCTCATCATTTTGTATGTCAGCTCCAGTCCCTTTCATTGGTTGATGCTTTCAACCAATGAGTGTAGAGCCTGTACTCAGAGCAGGAAGTCATAATTTTAAGACACGAAGAGGGAAGTCGAGAAGTTGTTGTTGTTGTTGTATCTTTCGGCTTTTCCCGGTTAGGGGTTGCCACAGCAGAACTCCGGTCAGCTAATGATTGGCAGTAGATTTTTACGTACCGACTTGCCAGGCCTGACACACAACCTTCAACGAAGGTACTCCCATTCATGCATGTCTCCACACAGAAGACGCTTTAGCTGAGAATCGAAAAGGACAACGTCTTACTGTGAGGCGACAATGCTAACGCAGCACCACCACCGCAGCCCGAGAAGTACTTTTTAAAAATCAGTGTTAATCATATTTAAATTGTTAAAATTATTATTTTCTGTCAGTGTTGTATGGCCGGCCAGGCCCTCTGTCCAGCAAGGGATTTCCCAAGTTCACCTTGTGCTGGATCCAGCCTTAGCCATGATGGTCAAAGGCAGGGGATCTATTTACCTCTGGATACTGAAAAAGACTTAGAAAAGGCTTTATCTGTTTGCAGTTTTAGAAAGCATTTGTACTCCCTGCAGGTTAATTTCTGTTCTTCATAAATTATAGTCAGTGGTAAAACTGTGCCCTTATATTTCCAGTGACATTCACATAGATAAAGGAGCAGATAGTCAAGGTGCTTGTTCACATTACTTTGTGCATTAGAAGATGAATCATCATATGTGAAAATAAGTGTTAAAGTTAGAATTAAAGGACTATTGGTGAAGACAGCTGTGTATAAGCTATCATTTGCCAATGACCTCCTATTATATCTTCATCATCTGCTGGAATCACCAAAACAGGAAAATGCATTCTTACAATCATTTTCATTTCTAGATGGCTATACAATAAATATGATTAAAATGTCACTGTTGGTGGTTCTCTTCTTTTCTCTTTCCTAAGGAATTTTAAAAGCAGCTATTACATTGCTTAGAAGTCTAATAACATAAATATCGCAGTCTTCAGCTGTCATATTCTATAAAGAACATTTACAAACACAATTTTTGTTGCACAGAATCATGTTTGATCATGTCTGGCACCCTGCTACCTATGAAGCGAAAAAAAAAATAGTTGCTGATAAAAAGTTTGTAGTTTATAGTCCTTAGGATCTTACATCCAATTTCTGCCCTAACAGTTTCCCAGCACTTAAAGCAGCCATCTTGATTTTGATTATTCTGCATTTTCTGGTGAAAATCAGCTCAAATATTCATACCCATATGGTCAGCAAACTACAGTGAGACCTAAACTTTCCTGATTTGTTGCATTATGCTATAGATGTAATACCTGCAGAGCTGGGAGTTATGTCGGGATTTATTGGCTAAAATAATATCAGTCACTGTCTGATGCCCAATCCTGGCAGATATTATAAGTATTATGCTGTGTTAATTTTTTTTTAATTTTAAAGTTTTGTCATTATTATTGTACTGACCATGGCCAATTCTGATATTTTAGTAGTCAGGCATCAATAAACAATCTGCTGACTGTATAAGCAGGCTGTGCAAATCTTTGTTTTCTACTTGGTTTGCTTGCATACATTCATTAATTAAAAAATAAGATAAACTGTGAGAAACAAATGCAGATTAATGCTAAGGATTCAGGTACAACACCGAATAATATGCTGCCACTTAAGGACCAGATGTCAGTAGTTATTAGGACCTCTTACTTTAGTTCTGTTGCCTGATTTGATTGGATCAGGACAGTGAATGTCTAAACCTACATGCCCTTTCATGCGCATTTCATAGGTTCATAGGTAGGTACTAGGCTGTTGGCCCTAGGGTCTATATAAGCCTAGCCAAAAAGTTACCCTGGCTTTTGCCACCCAAGAAAATTGTGGAACAGGAAATCTCATACTTTGACTCAAATTTTTAGTTTTGCTCTCCCATGCTGTAGAAGTGAACCTTAAACTATTTTAAAAACTGCCTCATTTTGTTTTCACTTACATTTTGCTTAGTGTTCTCAGCTAAGATGATTAAGACTGGACATAGAGCCTGGTCTAATTGTTTTCTGTAAACAGTCATGTGATGTGTAACAGTGGCTGTCTGTTACCTTGTTGGTAGGAGGAGGTGGCTGGCTGTTACCTTGTTGATAGGAGGTGGTACCAGACTGTGGGTTTGCATGTGTGTGTGTGTGTGTGTGTGTGTGTGTGTGTGTGTGTGTGTGTGTGTGTGCGTGTGTGTGTATATGCATGTATGTGCATGTGTCTGTGTCTCTGTATGCTCATGCATATATATGTGTGTGTGTGTGTGTGTGTGTGTGTGTGTGTGTGTGTGTGTGTGTGTGTGTGTGTATGTGTGTTTGTTTGTGTGTGTATACGTTTGCATGTGTAGGTGTGCTTATGCATATATTTGTGTGTGTGTGTGTGTGTGTGTGTGTGTGTGTGTGTGTGTGTGTGTGTGTGTGTGTGTGTGTGTGTGTGTGTGTGTGTATACGTGTGCATGTGTAGGTGTGCTTATGTACAGTATGCATAAATGGGTGCATGTGTTTGGGGAGATGTCTGTGTTTGGCAGTATATTCATAACTGTGTGTGTGTGTGTGTGTGTGTGTGTGTGTGTGTGTGTGTGTGTGTGTGTGTGTGTGTGTGTGTGTCTGCACAAAGGAACAAAGTAACAGAAAGAGATGTGGGGTGTCAGTTCTTGTTTCATTGCTAAACCAAAGAAAATAAAAAAAGAATCAGAAAGACGTGTAGTTGTCAGTGCATGAAAAGAATTAGTAATCGCTTTTGGTTACAGAAGAGGAGGGAATGTTGGCGTTCAGGACTGGAACTTGCTACATGTGACTGCCATCTACCTCATGAGATAGCAGAGAAATTAGGGCCGTTTACATCCAAGATGTGTACAGATCTCTTACAGTATAATACTTTCTTTAGCAGACATTGTTAGTGTGATAGTGCTCTTTTAAATTATGTCAGTATGGAAAGTAACAAGTTGAAGTTTAGAATATGAGGTTTACTAGAGATTACCCAGAGAGCCAGAGGAAGAAATAAGTGACAAAAGGAACGTATTCCTCATAATATGTACAAGAAGAAGAAGATTAAGTGTGGATGATGATACTCATATGTGATGACATTTGTATTAATACATATGATGTGTAGTGGCTACACTTGCAATGATTGTTGCAATTTGGTCAACATCTGTGGAGGATAAAAATCTAACAATGATGAGCTATTATGAGCAGGGAATGCAAACAATACTGTTCTTGTTTTTTTTTTTTTATATAGTCCATCTTCTCAAAGTTCAAAAGGGTGTAAACTTGATGCCTAAATTCATGAATGTCTTATTCTTTAGAACTATTTTTTTATTAAATATTGACTTAAACAAGGTAGACAAAAAAATTGATGGGCAGACATGCCCTGGACTGGTATAAGGGCGCAGCAGAATTTGTGGTGGTTATTTGGGAAAGAAGCCTCATCTATAGGAGAAAAGTGAACGTGTTTACAAAGTGAACACATCTTTAAAACTAATTCACCTCTAGCCTCATACAAAAGTACTTCAACAGTTCTCCAGTTACTGCATCTGAAATGGTTTCCTTTCTTGGGAACTCTTGAGACAGCCTCAGTGAACTAAATGGCAAGTCCTGAAATGACTAAAATGTTTGCATATTTTTATAAAGCAGTGAAAGGAAGAGTGTTTTTTTTAAGACTATGGCATACGAAATTATTCTCTTTTGTTTCACTGCAGTCTACATAAGTGGCTGTACTATATGATGTTTGAGACTAAATCTGCCACTGTTCTCTGACAATGTAATAAATTTGTGAGCTCTACTTAAACCTGATCAGACTTGCATGAGGTAAACTAAAAGTATATGCCCCTGCATGAATGACATAGTAGGATTAAACCACAACTATAACCGAGGTGACATATATTCAGTTAATTACTCAGACAGACACTTGACAGCACAGGTGGGAGAATATGCTTCCCCATCTAGGTGGCACAGTGTGGGTCCAGGCTGGCTTATGCCATCATTTCAGATGTGATCACTGCTGGAGGGCTGGAAAATGTCAAATGGATGGAGGCCTATGCAGGGACAATGTGGGTGTGGCCACTCATGTCAGTGACAACAGCCCTTGTCAGCTGTGTGAAGGAGTGCAAGTGAGGAGTACAGGCAGTGTCTACAGTGAAGTATATATTCGCATTACCACCCACTTGTAGAGATTATAGCCTTAATACAAGGAAGATGCAGTCACATTACAGGGATGTGAAGAAGAGCACCAGACTATTTGGAATGTGCATGTGTGATGGCCCTTTTAAGCAGCCAACTAGTACTCATCCTAACAGAACTGATGGAATAATCCTTCCCTCTAGGAAGTGAATGGGCTCATGCCTGATGGAAGAGTAGGCAATGTGAGAAAGGCACTTAGAAAAAAGCTAAATATATGTGATTTAATCTGCAATATTATTTTTCAATGGTATGACATGGTGTGTGAACGTGTGACATTTTGAAGGCTGTAAATGAAAAGAATATATAAAATTATAACATAAGTTTGAAACTGCATTCTGCTGGGAAATAAAGAAATAACACATAGAATGGGAAATGTATAGCAGACATGTATAGCAGGAACTGTAATTGTTCTGCACAGTGATTGCCAGACCGGTGACTATTCCAAGCCCAGAAAGCCAGAGAAATGCAATTAAAAGACTCTATACATAGTTAGCTAACCAAAAGCAGGCAAGCAAACCCATTAGTATGCAGATGTGAAACTCAATTGCATTTGTGATGTGTATGAAAAAAATATAAACCTAAGTACTGATGATCTGAACAGAAAAGGATAAAAGAACCAGTGTTAGGAAAAAAAAGACATAGCTACTCTGATGATGTGATATACACACTGGTGTGCTGTCCATACAGCTATCTGTGTCTGTAAGATATCTGGATATTCAGCAAATTTAGATGAAGAATCAGTAATTCTTTTAGTTCAAAGTTAGCTAGAAAAAAAGTCTAGCTGTAGACATGTTTTCCTTCTTATAATTAATTTGTTCACAATAATTACATTCTGCTTCTCTGGGTAGGATCATATTTCTCTGTATATTTAACTAGCTGCACTTCTTAACTCATTCTTTCTTTCTTATGTAACATATTGTTATTTATTCTCTGTTCCAATATGTGACTTATCATTATTAACTTATTTATTAACTGATAAGAGGGTATTAGTTGTTAAATGGCAGTACTGCTCTGTTGTACACCATCATCTGTTTATAATTACTTGGCTTATCAGCAAGAGTGAAACCATAACTGGCATGTCTGCAGACAGGTAATCTGGACTAGTGGGACTTTACAATATTTGACCAGGGTAGAAAGTTATAGTGTTACAGAATATTACAAGACTTCACTGGAAATGAATGTCTGTTTACATGTATTGGTGTGTGTTTGTGTGGGGAGGGTCAATCTAAGGGTTCATTTAAAGCAAAGTTAGTGTGGGCAAATGAGTATGGGAAGGCTTGAAAATGCAGAGATAGTGATGAGAAAGTGATCTCGGGAGCTGGACCAAAGATTCTGCTCAGTGGGTATTCAGTGCAAAGATTATTTTTGGGTGTGGATTTTGTAGGACTATACCCAGGATAAAAGGTATATACTTCCTGCATGCTGTTGTGACCAAGCTCACTTAGTGAGTTGTTTAGTGATTTATGTTTGGATGACTGTTTTTATATTAGTGAATTGTTTAGTGATTTATATGTGGGAGCTTGTTTTTATATTAGTAAATTGTTTAGTGATTCATATGTGGGAGCTTTTCTAAACACGTTTAGTACTAGTGGTGTGACTTGAGATACCACATGGCTTGTGGCCATCAGATTTAGCATTTATGTCATGAGTTGCGATAATGTTTTCATGGTTTGACCCATGAGTTATATGCTATTATACAATGACTGGCCATTAGTATTCAAAAACGTGCACGCTGATTGGCCAGCCCAACCAATGTGCCCATTGTAAATCCCACAATATACCAACGGAAAAAGGTCCAATCTCCCGGACTTCTTTCCATTTATATATTTCAAAACTTCTATTTTTTTTTTCAAAAAACATTTTAAAAAAATATAGTCCGTACTCTGGGCATACCCGAGAGGCAGCATGGAGGAAATACAAAGAAAATCAGGTACATTATTTAAAACTAAAGACACGTACCTGATTTTGTTTGCATTTCCTCCATTCTGTCTCTCTCTCCTACCCCTAAAGTAGCCCAAACATTTTTTTTTAATAATAAAAAAAAAAAGAAGAAGAAAACAAAAACAGAGCAATGGAGACTTTCTTTTCTCCGTTGCTTCCTTTTCAAAGCATTGATGTACTGGGTATGCATGGGAATGCAAGTCCCATACACATGCGTAGTAAATCAAAACAACATAGCAGTATACCACCAGCTGCAGAAGAATAGTAATGCGTCATTATACAAAGACATTATTTAAGAAAAGTAAGTATTTTTTCTTAAATAATGTCATTGTATAATAGCAATAACTGACTCCATGGTTGTGGTATATTGAAATTTACCCATGGTTGGCTTTATTTAATCACTCAGGCTTCACTCTCATGATTAAACCACACCAACTGTGGGTAAATCTTCAATATACCACACCACATCATCAGTTATTGCTTAAATATTACATTCTCATGGTATGCAAGTCTTTTTTTGGAAGTGTTGTGGATTTTAACTTTTGAACTCATGGCATCATATAATATATTATTAATGCATGGTTAGGATGTGAGTTATAATAAAATGTGCTCATGACTGTTGGGTTTTGAAAACAAGCACAAAGCTTCAGCAACAAATATAACACAATGAATATATGACATCATGGACTTGACCCTGTATCAGTGCTGTTATATAACTGTTGCTGTATTTGCCATATATTTCATCACTTGGTTGTTTTGTGTTTCACACAATATTGCTACCTTTATACTCTTGTATGACTGTTTGCACTTGTAGAAGGATTGCATATTTTGTTTCATATTTATTTAGTAATTAGTTAATTAATTAATTAATTAATTTTTTTATTTGTTGACTGGGAAATTCCACTGGGCCTAGGAAGAGCCCGTTTTCAGTGGTGGACCAGGGGGAAAAGCTCCACATTATTACATACAAAAGTAGAAAATAGGTTGATATATACAAAAGTAAAAACAAAGTTGAAGCATAGGACAATTTTGGCAGTAATTTCATTTGATTAATTACATATAAAGATCTTTAACTACATGCAAGCGTAAAATCTGTTAATACATAGAATAAAGTATTATGGGCAGTACTATCACATGAGAGGAAAAGTAATAGCAGAAATGGCAATAATGTATTATTAAATGTGTATAAAATTCACAGAACCATCACTCTACTTGTCATTTTCATAGTTTGTTTCCCCACTCACCCAAAAGTAGTATTGGCCCTCAAACTGAAGGAATCAGGAAAATACTTTGATTTGCATAATGGTACAAAGAGTAATCCAAAATATGACCTTAAAGCTGACATATTTATCAGGAGTGAATATGTCATATGCAGGGGTCAAAAGTTTGGTGCAAAAGTACAACAATGCACTAGTGAACATTCAGAACTAGGTGGCTTTAGGACACCAGATATTTAGCTTAATTCAGCCCCCCCCCCAGTTATTGTGCTACAGTCTTGGGCACACCTGTTGTGATGTCATACTATTTGGTCACTCCTCTTTATGTTGACTTTGGACATTTGAAAAGTTGGCTACTTCCTCTTATATCCTTTTGAAGAATATCATCCAAATCAAATACTTGGTTGAAATAGGAGCTGACGACTGTATCCATGCAGTAGTACTGTCTCACTTGTGCTACACTATTTCTGTTTAGAAGGGGCACTTAGACACTGACTTGTCTTGTCTGCAGCTAGTCTACAATTTTGCTGAATGTGTATCTTCTTGTTTCTGTCATATTATCCTTCTGTTGCAGAATCTGGGCTGATTTCCAGTTGATGGTTGATCTCTGTTTAAAGATTCATTGGTTTACTTATGAAGAGCTATATTGTCTGGGTCCCACCTACAGCATTTCATTTGCCACAAAGGTCATCTATGATTGGCTGTTAGCTGTTTTCAAACAACAAACAGATGCTCCTTTGACAAGTTTGCCTGGTTCTGTGGAATTAATGGCCTTCGTCATTTAAGATGAGCAAAACATAAGCCTCCTTTAGGATGTCTCTCAAGCACATTCTATTTATTAATGCACACTGGAATACAAGGGAGAATCTTTGAGTTTTAAATATATAAGTGCATTTTAATTCAACTGATTTTTTTTTAAATATTTCTGTTCTGCTTAAAGGGGTCTATATCACTTTGTTGAATGCTTTATTCAACAAATCACTATTTATCAAACTCACTTAAGCGAAAGCTCATTTAAGCGAACAATTGTTTCAGTGAATGTTTTCTCATGGAAAGGATGTGGTTGGCCATCATCAGGAACTTGCCCTTTTCCTCACTGTAGTGTGATCTCAGAGTTGGTATATTTAGTAAGGGGTGGCTGTGGGGACCACATTGGGGGTGTGGGGGCCAATGCCCCCCACTTTGCAGAGTTTTCAATGTTGTTGTGTTTGTTCTAGTCGGTAGCTGGCCCACTATTTTTTTTCCCTTGGAAAACTTTCACTGAAATCATCTTTCACTTAAGTGAGCTTTCACTTACATGAGTTTGATAAATAGTGATTCGCTGAAAAAAGCATTCAACAAAGTGATATAGACCCTTTTTAAGGCATTGTGCTATTCATTTGTATTGTGATCATGCACTGTTTAAACCTTAAAATAAAAGTGAAAATATAAGCTGTCTTCAGTTGACTCTGGTATGCCAAGTTAAGGCATACTGTACCACACTGATTTAGTTTACCAACAACATTGCTGTGGAAAGGGATGGAAATGGTTGGAAGTACCCATGGGCAAAGAGTAACAATGGAGTGTGAAAAAGATGGGGCACTGCTGTAATGGAAAATCAAGAATTATTTCTAACAAAATAAGAGGATGAATGAATGGTTCCCCTGGGTAGTGATAATGTCTTTTGTACTGCTTCTGCACACTATGCCATAATATCTTCTCTAAACATTTCAATCCGTGAAGGTAGTTGGAATGCAAGGCAAAGGTTTCTCATAAGCCACCATGAACCATATTTATATATGTATGACTTGGGCAGCCAGTGCAATGTGAAGATATCTGCAGAAGATCTTGCTTGAATACTGCATGCTCTGCTGAGATATTGTGATATCTCATCAATCTGTATTAGTTTGCTGTACAGTACTTTAATGGGGCAAAAGGATCAAAATATCTGGTCTGGTCTGGGGATTAAAATGTCTGGTCTGGTCTGTGGATCAGAAGGTCTGGTCTGGAGATCAAAAGGCCTGGCCTGGGGATTATAAGGTCTGTTCTGGTCTGGGAATCAAAAGGGCTTGCTTGGTCTGGGAATAAGAAAGTCTGGTCTTATATAACTTGCTTTAGTACTTTTGCTGATAGATACTACAGCTGGTCAAAAGCCAGCCATGGATGCCAAGGTCAATGCTAAACAATTTCCTTAGTATAAAGACAAGGATGACTTTGATAGTCAAGTACATTTTCCCTTGTACATTGGTTCATATTGAGCCTTGTAATTATGTGATACACCCTAAGGGCTATTTACATGGAACTCTAGGAAATGAAGAAGAAATATGTAGTAAGAATAAGCAGTAAGAAATAAACAGGACTAGACAGGTATGAGATATGGGACACTATAATTGTGGCACTGGGTGTTTCACCCAAAAGGTAAACGCTTTTATTCTTATCAACAAAACAAATACTGTGATATAATTTTTGAATCATGACAGTATATGGAAAATTTCTTAGAAAAATATGAACAAAAAAAAAAGAACTGTAATCCTTGGACTGAATATGTACTACAGACATTTCATAGAGACAAAAAAAAAGAGTTATTATAAAATTTAGAATGGAAGTAGAAAAAGTTGAACTGAAAGAACATTTAAAGACAATATGTAAAGATGTGATGGACACAGCAAACATATATGATGAAAGGGCTTTATGGATTGTGAGTTGGGAATGTGGGATTATTTTGAAAATGCAATTTGATAATGTTGTGCATATCCTAGTGTGATTAATGTGAATGGTAACAGAGGATTTGTTAAGTACAGACAGCAAACTAAAACTTTTTTGTGGCAAAAATAATCGCTTGATTAGTGAATGTGATAAATGAAAATGTTTTGTTTGTGGCAAAGCAGTGTAGTCAGCAAAAAATGTGATATGATATGCAAAAAATGTGGAAAAGCAGGACATACATGAGCTGATTGCAAATAAAGTATAGAAATTGTGGAAAAAGAAGGTACATAGGCTTCAGTGTACAAGAAAAATATAGAAATGGAACAAGAAAAACAAGGGGAAAAGATATAAAAATGGAAGTAAAACCAGGAGAAAGAGAAGGAGAAAAAGAGGTACTTGATACAAGTGAAAAGGAATATATAAATTGGAAAGCAGTGAGAGGAAAGAAAAAATCCATAGGGAAAAGTGTAAAAGAAAGGAAAAGAAAAATTAAAAGCATAATTGTGAAAGAGAACAAAAAAGATAAAGGATGAAATAGAAACAAGAATAATATCATTTAAAAGTGAAAAATTTTAGCTTTAAATGTGAATAGTATGAAGAATATTAAAAGAAGAATAGGTATTTTAGAATGGTGTGGTTCAATGGGCATGCATATTTTCATATTAGAAGATGCCAGGATTCTGAAAGAAGAAAACCGATTACAAACTGAAGTTTTATGGAGTGAAACAGTCATTTGGAATATGGGAAAAGGCACATGTTCAGGAATAGTTATATTATGTAAAGGAAATATCAAAATCTTAGCTTTCATAATAGTTGAATTAGGAAGAATAATGGTACTAGACTTAAGCTAGAAAATGAAGATTTATAGACTTATTGCATTATATGCATATGTTACAAAGAAAGAAAGACAGAGAAATAATGTTTAAATACATTCTAGGTGTTGACATGGATATAATATTAGTGGGAGACTTTAATTGCAATTTAAGAATAGGAAAGAAAAAGTAGCAATGATGTTAAAATGATACATGAGATAATGAAAAGTGGAACGTTATACATATGGGACAAGAAACATTGGACTTACAGAAGAGGAGAAATTAAAATTAAATTGACTATTTCTTAGTATCAGAAAGTTTAAAAATATTCTAAAAAGGGATAAAAAAGACAGTTTTTTCAGATCATATAGCTATATGGCTAGAGGTATATGAGAAAGAAAGATACAAAAATATGCAAAGATTATAAAAATCTCAATGAAAAAGACAAATAAAGATGATAGAAAAGAAGTAAATTATGGAATGATCATACAGGTATAAGAATATTTTTTAAAAAAATTGGAGAAGCTAGTGCATAAGTTTTAAGAAAAAATACAAAAATGATTTTTGGAATGCCAGAATGAAAAGAGAAGAATAGAGAAATTAAGATCTAAACAACTGAGTCAAAAAATGTTCAAGGAAATAATGAGATACAAAAATCCTTTTTGAGAAAGAATAAGAAATACAATTATTTACTTATTTATTTTACATTTGTTTACCAGGATAGTCCGATTGGATACATGTTCATTTTCAGTGGAGGTCTGGAGAAAAAGTTCCAAAAAGACATTCAACAAACTGTTACATTTTTACAGTTTAAAACACAAAATAAAACACAAATAAAAGTATTTTTACACAGATGTAAACAAACACACACGCTGATACACAAACAAATTATTACATTTTTACTCAGATGGAAAATTCTAGACAGTGTTTTTAAGAATGATAGGGTCCTGAATGCCTAGTAGGCATTTAGGCATGTAGGTATGTAGTATTAAATCTGGATATAAACCAAGATTAAAAGATTGTTGTATAAACAAAGGCAGTGTTTATAAGGAAGAAAAGAAAAAGTAACACCCTACTTGAATAAATTAGTAAAAGAGAACAAGAGAATAATAATAGAATTAAAGAACATTTAAGGAGAAAAATAATAACACAAGATGGAATATGCAAGGTGATTAAAAAGCATATAGAACAGAATTTTATAAAAAAAGAGACAAAAGTAAAACAGAAATTGATAGTTAAAAACTATGTGAAGAAGATAATGAGAATCTGGAAAAATATAAGTGTACAAGGACTAAATGCAACATTAAAAAACATCAATAAGGATACAGCCAGAGAGCTGGATGGTATTGAATATCATATGTAGAATGATATTGAAAATTGGCAAAAAATCATTTTTGTGGAGGCACTAAATGAATTGCTAAGGAAATGTATAGTAGATAAACAGATATGCACGAGAATTATGAAAGTCATATGGAAAAAGGGAGATTAAGATGATTTAAAAACTGGGGACCAATAGTATTGAATAATACAGATTATAAGATATTTATGAGAATGATAACTAAAAGATTAACAAATAAATTAGATAAGTTGATTGATCAAACAATATTTTATAGAAAAGAGAAAGGAAGTCAAGAATTATTATGGCTAGTAAAAGAGTTAATATACAATATTGTAAATAAAAAGGTAGAATCTAAAATTATAGTAGGAGATCTAAGTAAGACATCTGATAAAATATAATACCAAGTTCTATAGGACATATTAGGGATTTATAACATAAGTGATATAACAGTTAAAGTAATTAAGTCTGTTATATGAAAGAAATAACATAAGAATAATTCTAAATGGTTAACTAAGTGAAAAAATCAAAATAGAATCAAGATTAAAACAAGGATGCCCAACAAGTAGTATCATATTTGCTTTAGTTATGAATGTTGTTGTCAATAAAATAAATGGAACATTAAATATGGTAGGATATAATAACAGAAGAAATACAATTACCAATAATATTTACATATGCAGATGACAATCAAAAAGTTAATGAAAGAGTTAAAGACAATTGGTTTATGTATAAATAAATAAAAAGTAAAAGATTTGGATTCACAGGGATTATAAGAGATATACGGTTTAATAAAGAAACTACTGATATACTAGAAATAGTATTTAAAAAATGAGTATATTAAAAACAGTGGGAGAATATTATTCAAGAAGTAATAGATATATGCATATTTTGGAAATCATATAAACTATCATACAAGAAAAAGGTGTATCTGATAAATTCTATTTTACTAGGTAAGTTAGAATATATAGCAAGTATGTACATGATACTGACTAATTATGAAAATAAATAATATCTATAATATTTCCATTCATATGGGGATCCAGACTGAATCCAGTGAGAAGAATAATTTTGTATGCAAAGGAAACAGAAGGAGAATTGCGGTTACTAAACCCAGTTGTTCATACAGCTTCATTGAACCTGTATAAAACCTTAAAAAGTTACAAAAAAGAGAATAAGAATCTGACAGAATACATTTTGTATGATAAATATAAGTGTTTTTTGGCAAAAATGGAGATTGGGAAAAGATCAAAACTTATATGAATGAAGAAATAAAGGAATATCAAAATAAAATAGTCATATAGAAGTTAAAACTAAATACAGTAGATAAAATAGGAAAGAATGGTATTTAAACATTATGAAAGAGCAATACTTTATCTTTCATTGGAAACATTTAAAATGAAAAAGAAGAATGCTATTAAAATGAGATTCATGCAGTATAAAAATGTTTATGAATGCAAATATTTTTTCTCTGGAGATTATCAATAGGTAAACTACCTGTCAAGGCTAACATGTCCTATAAAAGAAAACAAGAAAGGACATGTATTCATTGTGGAGAACTTGGAAAAACAGAACATGCTTTTTTGAAATGTATTAGAGTAAATAAGTTATGGGAAGAAATATGTAAAAATAAAATGTTAAAAGGTTTGGAAAAGGTTAAACATATAAATATGGATATGTTGGAATATGGATATTATGAGAAGATATAATAAAAAGAAGTGAAGAAAATTGATAGAATAATAGTTTATATTCTATGAACAAAATGGATGGAGGGACTTAATGAAGTCAAATTTAATGGAAAATAGATAGCAGAAATTCTAAAAAAATACATTATTGGCTTTAGAAAAAAGATAGGGGTGCTTAATGACATAAAATTGTTTTATATTGAGTAAAGGTGTAAATAATGTAAATAATGTATATAATATCAGTTATGTAAATATTGCATATAAGCAATGATTATCAGTAAAGAACCCCTAGTCTTTTGATTTGGGGTTGCTAAATAGCACTGGAGGGCTACTGCAGCAGCAAGTTCTAAGAGAAGCAGCAATATGGAAAAGGAGAGAAAAGCCATGAAGTGTCTAGAGGTGGAAAAGAGAACTTGGAAAAAATCTTGATTGACATAAATAATTGGAATGCAGAAAAAGATTCATGTGTGGTGAATGATGCAAATAAGCATTATATAGCTGTCTCAATGGAAAATTAAATAAGTGAGTCCATTGGAGTGGTGCAAATAACAGAACTAGTAGCATCAGGATTGCTTGAAGATGATGTTCTTTTGAACAAAATTGAGCTGAATCATCCAGGTGACAGTTCTGCTGTTTCATAATGTGAGAAGGCAGATAACTTTTTGGAAGGGCTAAGCATGATAATGTCGACAAGGAACCTGTTGATGTATCAACAGAGCATGCAGCAGTGAAAACGTAATCTGAAGTGACAAAAAGTAAAATAGTAAAGCAGCAACAAAAAATGAGTCCAGTTTTGTAGCAGCAGATAATGCAGCAGTCAAAATGTATGCAACAGTGGCATTACCTAAAAAGCAGAGCAACAACAAACTTTAAGTAAAATTGTTTTTAAAAAGAAGAGAAGGCCATCTGTGAGAACAAGAACAAAAAAATGAGACTGTAATAAAATATTATGTATGGTACAATGTGATAACTGTTCTGGGATTTAAAACTCAAGAAATTCAATATTTTATACATTTATAGGGGCAGGGAATTTTTCTGAGTCTACATATGAATCTGGGGGATGGATAATGATGAAATTTTTTAAACTGTATGACAAAAAAGGACATTTGTCCAAGGACAATTATATGTTTTGTGGTAGTAACTTAAATATTAAAATGTTAATTTTTCAGTTTAGAACTGATGAATTGGAAGAAAAGATATCAAAAAATGCATGCTGAGTTTGTGTGAAACTGTTGATGACATCATGAAAGTTAAAAGATGAGAGAAACGTATGGAATGGAGGTTGGAATCCATTTTGAAATGTGAAAAATACATGGTGAAACAATTGTCAAGTTTTGTTTTTGGGGCAGGTCATAGATGGATATTAAGATAAGCTTGGTTGCCTAAATCATGTTTCATCTGTGAGGACTTTTCTCATTTAATTTATGATTATGATAAGATACAATGTAACCTGTGTAGGGAGAAAGGACATGCAGCAAACGAGTGTGGCTGAATGTAGGCTCTGTAAAAAAAGAGACACTTTTTGGATAGACTGCCAACAGCAAACAGTAAATAACAGTAAATAATGAAGAAGAAGGGGAATGGGTAAAACATGCATGAAGAAGGGCAACAAGAGGTGGAGGGAGAGGGTGAACTAGGTGAAGAAGAAACTGTAGAAGAAGAAGAAAAAATATGTATGAGTCAAAGGAAGAGAGAAAGAGTCTGTATACATGAAGAGATATCAAAAGCAGGGACTGACAATTGTTTTGAAATTACAGCCAGTGAAAAGAATTTACACAAAGAATTGTTTTGATGTTACAGTCAGTGGAAAACCTCATTCTGAGGATCAAGAATTATTTGCACATAAACCCAGGAAAATATTCATTAGGGGAAATAGTAAAAATAAAAAAAATGAAAATTTAAAAATATTTCCTCTAAACTTAACATGACAAAATCAAGAATTACCACAAATGGTGAATGAGCAGATTAGGAGTCTATATTGGAATCGCAAAAGCTTACTTTCCTGAATTCACATTCGTCGACACATAAATGTCAAACTCCAAATACAGCGAAGAGCGAAAAAAGCGAATCCGCAATGTCGAATGACCTTTTTTGGCCAGCAGGGTGATCATGGGGATGAGGAAATAAATCCTTTTCTCCACTGTAGTGCAGTCTCAGAGTTGGTATATTTAAGTAGGGGGGTGTGGGGGGTGCAGGGGGCTTGCCCCTCTGCAAAAACGTTTTAAATATGTTTTGCTTTAGGTTTGTTACGTTGGGTTTACCTTACCTGTGTGGCACTGTTGCTTCGAGGAATATGTCTGACGTTGTGATTTTCGCGTTTCTTGTCCTTCCCTGTATTTGGAGTTTGACATTTATGTGTCAATCACTTTGTATTTGCAAATGTAAGCTTTCATGATTTTAATATAGACCCGTAGATTAGTAGGATTTCACCTGTCCCTTAAGGGTAAAGGTTTGGAAAAAATGCAAGCTTATTGGAATCATTAAATATGATTGGCCAGTAGTGTTTTCTTACTCCTAAAAAACTGAATTCAACCCACAACTCAACTGACAGTTAAGGCATTAATGTTTAGGCAGACATATTCTTTACCAGGGAGAAGGGAGAATGTGTCTGCATGTTTGGATATAATATATATTTGGATATGCACATATGTGTGCTTATTTACATATAGTAATAAAGGAGAATATTAGTATAATCAGAAACATTTAAAATGTAAAAGGAGAGGTAAAAAGAACAAAAGAACAAATTATGAGTACTGTTGTACAGAATTTAGAAAATATGTATAAGGGTATAAGCAGTATAAGGATGGAAGATAAGAAATAACAGAAAGTAAAGAAATTTACAGAACAAGTTAAGTAATAATTTGAAAAAAAATTACTATTAGAGAATCAGATGAAGTACTTAAGAAAGTAAATGTTGATTAAGTATTATGCCAAGGTGGTAGAGGGTATGGACTATACAATAAGTTATAGACTAGAAAAGAGGGCATTTTGTAATATTTTGTATGAAGGATAAAAGAAAGGTTTTGCTTAGGTATTAAAATTTATAAGGAAGAAAGATGAGAATGATGAATTAAAAAAATAGAGACCCCGCATAGTAAATATAACAAATTATAAAGTTTCTATGAGAATAATACAAATGAGAATGTAAGGAAGGGTGATGATACTATGAAAGAAAGTGTATATGGTATAAAAGGGAAAGAATGTCAAAATGATTATTGGTTGTCAGAAAAATTGTAGATGATATTTAAGTGAAAGTAATTATGTGAATGTTATGGTAAGTGATATTAGTAAGGCACTGGCTTTGTAGAATGTTATGGAGAAATATGAAATAGGTAATAGAATTAGGGGACTATGTAGGTCAGCATTTTAGAATAATCGAGTGAGAGTGTTAATTAATGGGTGGCTGTGTAAAGAAATGTTTAAGAAGGATGATATTAGACAAGGATGACCCATGACTGGAATATTGTTTGCATTGGTAATAAATGCAATAGTGAATAAAATAGTTTATAAAATAAATTATACTAGATATGTGATGCAAAGGTAGGTCATGATACTGCTTGGTTTGACATATACAGAGAATTTAGTTGTAATGCTGAGAACAAAATATGGGTGAGGGAAGTGCTAGTTTGCCTGAATGGATGTTTGAAGGAAGTGGGTATGACCTTGAAAAAGATAAAAGTAAGGGTTTGGGTGATGTGTTAAAAACTGGATTACATGTTTTTCACTGAATGAAGTGTGTTTGCTAGGAATAGAATTTGGGAAATATGTGGTTATGATGCAATGGAATGGGTAGATAAAAGAAATGAAAGAAATAAGTATTCTGTGGAGGATGTATAGATTAGTGTTCAGGAAATAGGTTTAACAGGTAAATGTGGTATTAATAGAGAATAATAATGTATCTTTCAGATGTTAATATGCTCCCAGCAAAATAGAAAAGGAAATTGTGCAATTATTTTCTTTCAAATGGGGTTCAAGATTAATTCCAGTGAAAGGAAGTGTGTTGTATTTAAGTGAAGATGAAGTTGGACTGGGGTTAATAAATCTAGTTGTGTATTCTGCTTCTTTAAACTTGTATAGAATTGTAAAGTGGGTAAAGGACGAGAAATAGAATTTAATCTGAGAAATGTTTAAATATAAGTACAAAAACTTCTGGGTAATGAATAAGAAAAAAATGTGTGAATTAGGAAATTAAAAATTATTAAGGAAAAAAAAAAACACTAGAATATTGTAGCAATGCCTGCAGTACCAAAAGATCAGTCCAACAAAACTTTAAAATCCTATTGATACTTTATTTTACATTAAAAACAACGGAAGAATAACAAAAAAAAACATACAGTGGATTAAGCTCTTTCATCCTTATTAATTGGACTTCATCATAATCAGCAAACCACATTTTCTCCTTACATTTATATTAATTATATAAATAAGAAAAAAAAACACGGAAAATAAAAAAATGATGATATAGGGAAAACAGAAGAATATAGTATAATAATGTGATGAAACAAGAATATTATATAAATCCATGGGAAAATTTGACAGAAGAAGGGATTAACACCATTAAACTACAGAAAAAGTGATGTACCAAGATAGCAGAGTGTTACAATTTCCTATGGAGTCTGGCAATAAATAAGTTACCAGTAAAGAGGAATATGCCATATAAATGGAAAGTTAAAATAGTGTATTTATTTTGCAGTGAAGAAGGGACACCAGAGCATGTTTTTTTTTATTTTTATTTTTGAAATGTAAAAGAATGGCAAAACACTGGAAAAAGTTGTGTGAAGAAATTTTTTTTTAGAATATAAATGGCATAATATAGATATGAATATTAATATGATTATGTGTGGCTATTACATGAATAAGAAAAAAGAATATGTAAGAGTGACAGGTAAGAATTTATTTTATGTAGTATGGGTTATTCAAAATGAAAGATTAAATGAAATTGTGTTTAATGGAAATTTTGGCAAAAAATCAGATAATGCTTGTAGAAGGAGTGGGGGTCAATTAATGAGTTTGGGCATGGACCAATTTGTCATGGGACATCTTCGATATTTGAGGGTAGATGAGTAAGGAGGAAGGGGTAGGCTGCAGGTTGGGAAAGGAACTGAGAAGGGATTGTAAGCTTAGTAAGAGTTAGAACTGAGTAGGGAAGGGTTAATTTAGTGAAGGAAGGAGGGATGAAGTCAATTAGGGGTAGGATGGGGCTTAGAGTAGTTTTGTGTGTGGTTAGTTAGTTTAGAGAGCACATTTTGTTGTGATTTTCTTAAGGCAAGATTATGTCTGAAATGACCTGTAGGTATTTAAGGAGAACAGGCAGGCTTCAGGTTAACGGTGGTTGGTGGTTTTGTGGTGGCAAATGGTTTGTATGTTTTTTTTTTTTTTTTTTTTGGTGTTGCAGTGAGCTAAAGTAAATGACTATTGTTTAGAGAAGCAGAGGTTAAGGACAGGCTGGAATTGTTGGGCAGCGATATCTCAAACGGCATGGATGTGAGGCATGGTCAGGCTCACTGGGAAAAAGTTATCAGTATTGTTTTAGATGTATAGGCATGCCTGCCTGTGTCTTGAGTGTTAAGTCAATAAGGATGTTATTGAAATTTCTTGGCTGGTGGTTTCAGGTTGGTTTGAGGGGCAGGCTTTTCATTGTGGCTTGTTGTTTGAGTTCATAACTGTTTTCCAGTTGTTTTCTGAATATAGGTATGGCTGCCCATGTCTTGAGTCATAATTCAATATGTTTGTTTTTTTTTTCAGATTGCTTCATTTGTGGTTTCAGTTGGTTTTGTATATGTTGCCCATTCTCCTTGGTTTTGGTGCAATGTGGACCATGGGGTATTGTCATTCCAGTCTAAACAGTCCTCCAGTGGCTTTGATTTGCAGTCTGATGATGGAGTGCTGATCTGCTGGCCTTGGGGCAGCTGGTCATTGCTGTGCATGCGCAGTTCCTGCCTGAAATTTTGACCATTAATGTTATCGGCTCTGTAGTGCACAGCTGTTTGGAGTTTGCAACAACTATAATATAATATATAAAAAAATGTGCTTATTGTGTTTTTCTGGTGGTTGGTGCAGTGGATTAAGGCTGTAAGCTCATAATGAGCTGTTTCTCATAGTCACAAGTACAGGGTTTGAGTCTAGACCCAAACAGTTTACACAGGTGGTTGGAGGACTGGACTTTTCGTCTATCACAGTGTCAGACCTGTTCATAGTTAGCAGGGTTATGTAGGTTGGTTTTCTTTCCCCATGGATGATGTGTGGCTGGATTTCTTGAGCTAGAAGGTTGAGTGGGGATGATCGGCTTGTGAGCTTGACAGTATGCTATCATACCTCTCAACTGTGCAGATTTTTACATAATGTCTGAATTTTGCCTTATATTGTTCCTCTCGTCTCATAACTTTGTGGTTTTCTGTCAAGTCATTGGTGAATCATTGAGGGTTAAGTCAAAAGTAATGACAGATGTTAGGTTTCAGTCAGTGGGGTGCTGGTTTTCATACCCTTCAGAATATTCATGTTAATGTTAAACCTGTATTCTATCAACTTTCTAAGATTGTGAATGTCATATTTAAAAAGTGTTTCTAATTGTGGTCACTTGCCTCACCGTTATTTATGGTTTTGTACAGATTTCTGCTGTAAGAGGTTGATGGATAGGTACACTACTGCAAGCTGGTTCATGGCTGGGAGCTCCATTCATGTCTAGATTGGGTAAGGTTGTTTTTGCAGCATTCATGGTCTAAGAGCTTGAGATGTCTGATAGTCATGTGGCTTTGCAGATTGTTCATATTAGGAGATCGAGAGGTTTGGTGCTTTGATGCTTCAGAGTTTGTGAGAAGAATAACTAATGAGTAACCAGATTTCTTGCTTGGAAGGGTTCCAAGAGGTGCTCAACAGAAGTGCACATGTGAGGAAATTGCCTGGGAGAATAGCTGCAGGGAACATATTGCTTGTTTTTTATTTTTTTCTCCTGGTGCTGGTTGCACTTGCAGTGGGGGGGTGTTGGAGGGGGAGGGATGAGAATAGGAAAAAAGGGTAAAAATAAAGAAAGGAGCAGGGTGGAGTACATAGATGTGTATGTCTACTGTGGCTGATTATGTTTTCTTTGTTTCTCTTTGTAGGTGGTGAGATGGCAGAGGTTCAGACATTGCGGCAGAGATGGGCAGACATTGTGGCACAGGGGAAGGGCCTGTATTTTGGGCTGCCAAGCAGTGAGACTCCAGTACCAATGGAACAGGGTGGAGCCAGTCAGAAGACAAGGCAACCAGCCAAGGGTAAGCAGGCAACCAGAGGGAAGAGAGCATGTCAGTCATAGTCAAGAGAAGTGGTTGCAACAGAGGCTTCCCCGGTGGACACAGTGCATGTTGTTCCTGCAGGTAATGATATGTTAGTGGCAGGTTCAACAGGCATGTCAGATTTAGGGCTAGAAGATCTCAGCTTGGCTGAAGGCAGTGGAGGGTCCAGTTAGTAGACAAGAGACCTCACAGTTGCTTTTGGGAACAGGCAGAGTCTAGGTGGAGAGGGGCATTGCTTCAGGGAGCAGGCTTATGGATTGGATAGCCTACACTTTTGCGGAGGTAGTTTGGCATCATCCATAAGGGTTACAGATTCCCACTTGCAGAAGGTGGGGTCGAACTTTTGGTTTTGGCCAGGCAATTGGTTGGCTACACAGGTGCTGTGGCAGGGGAATGGGGCAGTATTCCTGTCCCTTCATATACCTTTTTCAGTCAAAGAAAAGATCTGGAAGGGAGAGTATGTCAATATTTTTGATTTAATTGACATGGATGGTGTCCAGCATTTGCTGGAAGCAGTAACTGTGAATGGTAGGGATCTCCTGGAAGACTTAGCTGTCCTGGGGTGAAGATGGGTGGGAAAAATGTGACCAAGAATGTGGGAGAATTGGGTGTTTGAACTTTACATCCTATATGGCAGTTTGGTTGGAGAAGATTAGTACGTTGGCCCTTCCAGTCATGGCATATTTCTTGACAATACAGGAGGCACAATGATTGCAGGCTGGTAATGCTTGGTTGTGGCACAATCAGAAGTTTTTCAAGAGAAAGGCACGCAATCTCTCCTGCATTGGGAGGTGAGGCACCCAGACATATGGCTGGTCACTATGATGGACATCTTCAGTGTGGGTAGCAGGGGGGTAAGATAGGAGGAGAAGGGGTTGGAGTGTGTTAGGCTTTTAACGCAGGAAGATTTTCATGGGTGCATGTAGATTTTTGCACACTTGCTCAAACTGTGCAGGTGTGCACCCAGTGGTACAGTGTGGCCAGCAAGAAGGTAATACAGCCAGTCAAGCTTTAGATTCCCTTTCTTCTAGTGGTTTACTGGCTGGTTTTCAGGAATTCCAAAGTAAGCTTGATGGGGGACTTTTCATGGGCAGAGAGGTGGGGGTACCTTTCAGGGGGCAAGAGGAAGACTGGGGGACACATTCTCCTATTAAGGTGCAAGTGTTGTGGGTCATGCTACAGCAGTGTATCTGGACATAGCACTGGTGGTGGAGCTAATTGAGGGATTTTTCTAGGGGATTTTCTATCAAATTAAAGGTGGCAGAGGATGAAACATTTGGTAAGAACTTGACTTCAGTGGAGGGAAAATATTTTGGAAGCTTTGGTGGAGAAGGGGTATCAGGTGAGAAGGATACTGGGTACTTTTAATAGCTCCCTTTTGACAGTTGTAAGGTATCACCATTGGCTTGCTGCCTAAGAAAAAGGTGGGTGAATTTCATATGATTCACTATTTGTCTTAACCAGAGGGGAACTCCGTAAATGATTTTATTTCTGTAGAAGAGGTTAACGTGAGTTACACATCATTGGACAACTCGTGGTTTGTGAAGGTGGATACTGAATCTGCTCTTCAACATTTATCGGTACGGAAGGAGGATTGGCTGCTGTTGGGCATAGTGGTTGATAAGTTTTATTTTGACAAGGATATGCCAATGGGATATTCCATAGTCTGTGCTACTTGTGAGAAGCTTAGCATGGCTTTACATTGGATTTGGCAGTAGCAGGTGGGCACTCAAAGGGTGATTCATTATTTGAGTTACTTCCTTTTAGTAGTTGAAGGGCATGAGGGAGTTCTGGTAGGTGTGTAGGGGTTTGTGGGAATGTGTGAAGAACTAGGGGTCCCATTGGCCAGACAAAAATTGGAAGGTCCAGTGAAGTCATTAGATTTTCTGGGGGTTGTTGGTGGATGCAGAACTCAGATTGCATTGTCTACCAAAGAAGAAGATAACCCATTTGAAAGAAAAAATAGCCTGGGTGATGGCTAGGAATAAAGTGCAGGTTAAGGATGTTATGAAGCTTTTAGGGCTTCTGAATTTTGCATATAGGGCTGTTCACCCAAGTTGTATTTTTTGTAGGTCTGTGGCTTTTCTGTTGAAAGGGGGGAAAAGCAAGCAACATTGGGTAAGACTGGGTAAGCTGACACGGGATGATTTAACTCTTTGCTTGTAATTTTTAGAGCAGATTAATGGAGTTTCCTTTTGGCAGTCAGAGTGGGTTGGTCAATGGCATTTGCAGTTAATTACAGATGCAGCAGAGGGTATTGGTATGGTGGCATTTTTTGAGGATGAGTGGTTTGCAGTTCTGTGGATGGCTGAGTGGGAGGATGATTTGAAGAAAGATGTTGCTTTTTAGAGTTAATGCTGATTTGGGCTGCATCTGTGGTTGGGCAGGAGTGATTGAGGGGAAGGAGGGTTATCTTTATTTTGGACAATAGTGCAGTTGTTTGGATTTTACAGGCAAAATGGATAAGTCTGAATGGTTACTGTTAGTTTTATGTAAATTAGTTTTACAGAGTTTGCTGATTAACTTTTCTTTTACAGGAGTGCATGTGCTAGGTGCTAGGAATGGGATTGCTGACAGTTTGTCTCACCTTCGGTTTTCCAGCTTTCTGCAGTTAGCTCCAATGGCAGTAGAGGAACTGGAGGCCAGACAAAGTGTGGAGGACTGGGTTCCCGTGACCATGAGGTTGGTGGAATAGTCCTTGGCAGCATCTACCAGGAAGGCATACGGTAGGGCATTGTGTAAATTTAATAGATTTATTTTACAACAGCTTGAGGAGGAGGGATCTTGGTCAGAAGAATTGTCGTTGCGATATTTACCTCGGTCTCATGTACAGGGTAGGGCAATGCAGTCGGTTAAGGTGGACATGACTGGAGTCAGTATATTGCTCGTGTGGCTAGGTTACCTGATTTCACTAAATCCTGGACAGTTGGGGGTATGTTGAAAGGATGGGGTAGAGGGGATGGCTTGAATAAGGATAAGGATTAGCCGGTGACAAGGCAGGTTTTGAAGATTTTATTACAGGGCCAAGCTTTAGTGAGTGTGGATTCAGTTGATTATGTTTTATGGGTGACATTGATCTTATATATGTATTTCGAGGCTTTTAGAGTGTCTGAGTTGTTGCAGTCATTGGTTTGTGAGGATGTCATGATACTGCCTGGGACAGTACACATTTGCTTGCAGAAATCTAAAACAGATCAGGTAGGGAGGGGCATGCAAATAGTTTTGGGGAAAGGTAGGTGGGATCAGATGTGTCCAGTGATCTAGACTAGGAAATTCATAGCATCTTATAAGGGGATTTCACATGATCTGGTTTTCTGATCTAAGGGGGGAAAGTGATAACAGGAGGTCAGCTGATAAAGGTAATGAGAAGACTGCCCCAGTGTATAGGTTTTGTGGGTGAGGGGTTTACACCCATTCTTTTAGGATGGGTAGAGCCTCAGATTGAGCAAAAGAAGGTGGGATGCTGGTCTTTGAATGCCTTTTTGTTTTATATTAGATGGTGAATATTGAAATTGGTCATTCATTTCTTTTTTTTTTTTTTTAGGCAACAAGATTGTCATCCTAGGCCACTGTGGTGGAGTGAGGAGAACTGCAGTTAGGACTAATAGTTCAGATTTGGGTTTGCATCAGTTCGGGTGAAGAATCAGATGGCACAGCATTAGAGGCTTCGGGTGGAATCGACTTATGCAGTAGTTGGCAACTATGCAATCTCAGGGGGGCTTCCTCAAGTTTTGGTGGTACATTTGGCAGGAAATGACTTGGTTTAATTCCAAAGCAGAAAATGATTACCAGATAAGGGAGGATTTTGTTGCTTTAAAGTAGTTGTATCTGAGTATGTGTATTGTGTGGTCCGAGATAGTACCCTGTTTCTTTTGAAGGTATGCTAATAGTTTTATGGCAGTAAAGCAGGCACAGTGATTTGTTAACTTTAGGTTGGCAAGGCAGCTGGGGGCACTGGGCATTCAGATGATAGAGCCCAAGTAGTTTGCCGACAGGAATCCCATGTGTTTCAGACAGGATGGGGTGCATATGAATGATTTTGGATTAGATTTGTGTAATTTGAACTTAGGTTTATTTTTGGAGGATTTAGTAGAAAGATGGTATTAGGTGAGGGGGAACAGCCTAGGTCAGACTGGTGGAAGGAGAAGACGGGCAAGCTTGTCCCTGTTCTGTTCCCTCTCTGGTGTTTGGTTTGGTGTAAGGAAGTTTGGGGGTGAAAGTGAGTGGCTGAACGCTTAATTCCCCTTTGGTGTTTAGATGGATGTAAGGATTTTGGGCTGAAAGTGAGCAGTTGGGTGCCGCTTGATGTTTAAGAATAAAAGAGCAGGGTGAGCATGCTGCTTATCTGGGCAGGGTGAGTGGAGGTATGCTGCGCTGATGAATGGCTAAAGGATGTTTTCTTGTGATTAACAAACAAATTGAAATGATGCAATAAACAACAAAGTTATGATGCAATAAGTTATATTGTTTATGGATTCAATAAAAGGTCATCAAAGGTCCATGTTGGTGTGTTGTCTCTTCATTGAAGTGGAACATGGCAAATGAGGTTTGGGTACAAAACAGTTTGTCATAGGACATCTTCAGTGTTTGACAGTAAGTGAGTAAGGGATGGGGGGATAGGCTGGGGTTGGGGAAGGAATTAAGAATGCATTGTAAGTTTAGTATGAGTTAAGACTCGGTAGGAAAGGGTTAATTTAGTGAAGGAAGGAGGGAGGAAGCAACGTAGGGGTAAAGTGAGGCTTAGAGTAGCTTTATGTGTAGGTAGTTGGTTTAGAGAGCATATTTTGATGTGAATTTGCTACCCGCCTGTCCCTCCCTCTTATTTCTGGAGTAGGTATGATTGATTTTTGAGTCAAGGGGTGCTTAGGCAGAGAAGAGGGGCAGGTTTGCCCCTCTTCTGTCCTCCCCCAGTGTTTGGTTTTGTGTAAGAAAGTTTGGGGGTGAAAGTGAGTGGTTGGATGGTGCTTTCCCCGTGGTGTTTGGAAGGATGTAAGGATTTTGGGTTGAAAGTGAGTGGCTGAATGCTGCTTGATGTTTAAGAATAAGTGAGTGGGGTGAGTACGCTGCTTATTCAGGCAGAGTGAGCAGAGGATGAATGGTTAAGGATGTTTTCTTGTGATTAATAAACAAATTGAAATAATACAATAAAGAATAAAGTTATGATACAATAAGTTATGTTGTGCATGGATTCAACAAAAGGTTGTCAAAGGTCCATGTTGGTGTGTTGTCTCTTTACTGAAATGGACTGTGACGATGGAGGAATAACAATGATGATGTTATAAGAAAAAATGAAAAATAGGATGAAATAGAAATGATACATATGTGTCTGTAAATATGTAAAGTTTGTAAGTATGCAAATACAATTTTTATATTGTGTTAAGTAAAGGACCCCCTACTATTTTTGATTGGTTTGTGAGATCTTTTACATCTACCTGTGCTACCACCAACTCAAGTAGATGGGACCTCAGTTTAATGTCTCATTGAAGGATAACAGTTTCAGTAGTCCAGTGGCCCCCTTATGCTGCACTACAGTGTCAGCAATCAATTTACTTGATGTCAGAACAGAACCCTCAGCCTTCTACAACAAGGGTAAGTGTGTTACTTGTTGCACCCCAACACTGTAAAGTGTGTGTGTGTGTGTGTGTGTGTGTGTGTGTGTGTGTGTGTGTGTGTGTGTGTGTGTGTGTGTGTGTGTGTGTGTATCTACTTGCTTATCTGTTTGTGGAGCCTGTGATAGACTGACATCCTGTCCAAGATTAAACGTGTGTATGGATGTGCATGCATGCATGTGTATGGATGTGCATGCATGCATGTATATGGATGGTTTCTCTTCAGAATCCTGAAATATCACAATCTTGAACTTCATAATCCTGAAGCCAAAAATCCTGAAAATTCAAAATCCTGAAAACTCAAAATCCTGAATTCCAAAATACTGAAAATATACAGGACAGAAAGAATGACAGTATTCCAGTACAAGGACACACAGAAACATATACGAGACAAAGGATAGCACTTTTCACCAAGTATGGCAGGGGGGCAAGCACCCCCTGCACCCCCCACGCCCCCTGCTAATTAAATATATGAACTCCAAGATTGACTCCATAGAGAAAAAAATGGCAAACAAACCATCACATGTTACATGACTGCCTGTTATAACCTTAGTAATGTTCTGTTTTAACTTGCTATACTACAGCATAACTCATGATAGTGTAGTGAAGTGTAATCTTGGAGTTGATATATTTTAGTAGAAGGGGGTATGGGGTGCAGGGGGCTTGCCCCCCGCTTATATTTGGTGGAATGTGATATGGTTTCTGTTGTCTATAGTCAGTATATGTATCCTGTGTGTTTTCAGTGTTTTGGGATTCAGGATTTTGAGTTTTCAGGATTTTGAATTTTTAGGATTTTGGGCTTCAGGATTATGAAGTTCAGGATTGTGATATTTCAGGATTCTGAAGTAAAACCATATGGATATGTGTGTGCGAGGTGTCTGTTTGTCTCTCTGTTTATCTGTCTGTATGTTTGTCTGTACACATGCATTCTTGTTGCAAAATACTGGCATTCTGCCCAAGATTTTCTCTGTCTAGATAAGCTCCACCTTCACCCATGAATCTGAATTCGGTAAAGCAGGTAAATGGAAAATAAACTAATGATTAAATGTTTGACCTGATGTTCCTTGTTTATTTATTTATTTCTGCATTATTAAATCAAAGGGTGCCTTCTCAAGCAGTGGAGAACATTGCCCCCATACACTGCAGTCAGGTACCAGTACCTCTCAAAATGGTGTCTGAGCCTATGTAAGGCCAAAGATGCATGGCCATTTAGTACCAAATGGATGCACTTCTGCCTGAGCAATACTGAATGTTAAGTGATTATCATTTATTTTCAGATGTAACTTGACTTTCTTATTCAAGTACAGTATTTACCCCAGGAGAAAATCCATTTTAGTTATATTTAGATAGCTATTTTTTTCACAACAGTGTATATTCTTGTCATAGTTCATGAATTTCTAGTAAAGCTTATATTGAGTTTCTTGGTATGGCTAGTTTTGACTTGGCATATATCAGCCTGGTTACCTTTAATCATATGACCAGTGTGACAGCATAGTTCACACATTATTTTCTGATATGCTTCAGCTTATTTTTCTTTTACTTGAATTATATTTCTGTATATTTCACTTTGCTTTTCTGGTATCGCCCATGTAGGCTTCCTTACATTTTCTAATATGCCATCATTTTCATTTTGTTATGGGCCTTGATTTTCTCAATATAGGTTAGTTTCTTATTTTTTGTATTGTGGCCAGTTTGTATTTCCTGATACAGCTTCCTTAGTCTTTGACGAGTATACTTACGACTTTTTTCAACCCATTGTGTTTTTTCTAGTCTATCATACTTCAGTTTTTTGGCAAGCAATCATTTCTCTTTCTAGCATACATCCTGAACACTGTCCTGGAATGGCTCCATTTGCTTTCTATAGTATACTCTAGTTTGCTTCTAACATAGCAAAATGTGCATTTCCTGACCTGTATAATATGCCCATTTCTACTGCTCCCTATTTTTTTTCTTTTCATATTATGACCAGGTTTGCCTTTCCAAGGGTAACTCTGAATTCTTTGTCTGGTATAACATCTTGGTCTGGGATTGCAAACTAATCTGCCATTCCTAGTGATTGCCATGCTGTCATAGTGTGTCTCAGCCCCTCCTTTCATTAGCTTATGTGCCATTTCTAGACAAAACATTCTACTCTTCTTAGAGAAATGTTTGTTCTGCTTTTGGTGTATCCCAGATTGCTTTAAATGGTACCGTGAAACTAACTTGCCTTTTCTGCTATAACTTCTGACAGCAGACAAATCATCATTTCTTGGTAAGGTCAGTTTTCTGGATTTACATTAACTTACCCTATTTTGAAGTCACTTAATTTGTCTAGCTTGCACTTTAGTTTCTTTGTGTTGCTATGGCCCGGAGACATCTCACAGTGGAACTTAATTTGACTCAGCTAGTCCAGCTCACTATAACTTTCTATGCACAATTAGATTCTTCCTATTTAATCTCAGTTTGTTTCATAAGGCATTACTCCTTTTCCAAGTGCCACTTCTGATATTGCTCATTTTCATTTTTTCTTAAAACAGGTAATTTGATGATTTGATATGTCACTTTGGAAAGTTTTGTTTTATCTTGTCCCTGTGCATTCATTTTTGATTTTGTCTATTACAGTACAGTTTAAATTGACATGTAGTATCTATTATCAATCAAAGTCAGCAATTCTGATGTATGTGTGTGTGTGTGTGTGTGTGTGTGTGTGTGTGTGTGTGTGTGTGTGTGTGTGTGTGTGTGTGTGTGTGTGTGTGTGTGTGTGTGTGTGTGTGTGTGTGTGTCTGTGTGTGTGTGTGTGTGTGTGTGTGTGTGTGTGTGTGTGTGTGTGTGTGTGTGTGTGTGTGTGTGTGCTTGATTGCATTTTAAAGTACTCCCATCTGTGTCATGCCATTAATGAAAAGGAACAAAAAAGTGTTTCCTTGGAAAACAGGTTGTAGGCAAAAACATAACTACATTCTAATATAGCAGGTGGGAAGGTGTTAGCCTGTTTTGTAGGTTAAAATGGAATTTGGCCAAACAAAGCTTGAACAGTAAGGTTAGACAATTATAACACTTTATTTTAATGTTCTCTGGAAATCCGAAAATAAAGATGCTGAGCTGATGGAAGTATACAGTTTATGCCACATCAGTCACTATGGGAAATAGAAAATGCTTTTCTGTATAAAAATGCAGCACATGACTAATTTTCATACTGAAGGTTAAGGAATGCGAATGTGCTTGATTCATCAAAGAACAGAGAGGAAAGTAAATCAATTTTCTTTTTCACTCTGAAAACAAAATAAATAAATAACTGGCAAGATAGTGCCATCATTTGGTGTTATAAAAATTAGGTCAACTCTATATAAGCCTTATGACTGGAATTCAGTGAACAAAAGCTGCAAAGATAGCTGTAAGCTAATTTCTCAGTAGGATGTGTCACACAGTATGAGATGCCTAAACTCATGGCAGCCACAACACAGGACTATGATCATTTGTTTGATTAATGCAGAAAACAGCATAAAGAAATCGACATAAGAAGGTGCATTAAATTAGAACTGATTAGACAACAGTTCCTTTCCTATATTTAAAATAGAAATGTTTGAAAAAACAAATCTAAACTATTCGGAGCTAACAGAGGTATACTGTTAAAATGCAAACACTCACAACTTGGGAAAACACATTTATTTATGTAAGAGATCTGTAAAAATATAACATAAAGTAAGTCAGTATTATTACTAGTACTAGACACAAAATGTCAGATAAAACAACATTACAAATGAAAATGTATGAGTAATATGTAAAGTCTAGCATACAAGAAAGCGTTCAACTAGCCACAACATTTAGGCAGAAAATGACTCTAAACAGTGTGTTCTTTTTTTCTAATACCTTAGACAAAGAGACACATATTGACTAATAGGTAGGCTTCCCCTTTTGAATATTACTGTGCATTCAGTTTTCAACTAGATGCTTTATTTGCTGTATATAACCAAACCTACTCTTTACCTAAAACTCCAAACTCTTAAAACACTTAAAAAACACATACATGAAATAAGTATCAATTAAAAACAAGATTAAATGCAACTGCACGCAGTGAAGATATAAAACTTTGTAAACAGCAGTGCTTTTGTACACTAGCTGGGACTTCTTCAGTTTTGATTAAAACAGCAAAGCTCGTCCAAGATAGCTTTAACATTTATTAACTGAGCAGACAAAAAGATCTGGAGGCTTAAAGTAGTAAAATTAATATCTCTACACTTTTGTTATTCTGGTGCTTTCTCTTTACTGGTTATTTCTATAAATTAGCTCTAAACCGTACCTCTCAACCTGGAAACATCAAAAATCTGGACAAGGCCCATGAAAAATAGGTACAAATCTGTATGCTGATTAACATAAAATGTGCATACCTAATTATGTAACACCGCCCACTCCAAATGTAATTGTGGAATACCAGCATTCAAATGCAAACTGAAGAACAGACAACCAAAATATGGCACCAGAGTCCCCCAGCAGCCATTCCAATGTCCCATTACCTGGCTATTTTGCCCCATTTACCATAAACACTAATGTGCAAACTGCTTTACTTCTACAATGATTATTTTGATTTTATATTTACATTTTATAGCACAGTGCAATAACACTAATAGATATCTGCTAAACAAAGCAATACTGTCTCACAATGAAAATATACTTAGCATTAAAACTTCTCTGCCCTTGAAACGCACATTCATTGAAACAGCAGTGAAACCCACAACATATCCAAAGAAAATGCATTGGGCCAACGGTGGATAAAGATTACCTTTGGTCTGTTTTCAAATCATAGGCCTCTTGCACACAAAATAAGAAACATACATGTGTTCTTTGATACACCTTCCTGACTTTATTAAATTAAATTCCTTGTATAATACAGCACAGTTGTTAGACTTAGAGTGCATTTTAAATTTATTGTTTGAAAATTTTTCCAGTAGGCAATGAAACAAAATGCATGAACCAATAATGACAAAACTGCCCAATTCAGACCATTTTCATCATAAAAGTCTACTTCTACACACACACACACACATATATATATATATATATATATATATATATATATATATATATATATATATATATATATATAATAACATTAGTGTAAGCCATGGGCATCTTGGATGACTTCTCAACTTATTCTTAATTTCAGTTTTTTGCTTGACTTACTCTGATTTGACTTATCAGACCAACTCAATAGCTGTAAATGCACAACAAAATAAACTAGGCGAAATGCATGTTTTAAGACTTCCAATTTTTAGTCCAAGAACAAGTATTGACAGACCCTCTCCTACATTCATCCTGAAGCATCAAAACTATCATTGTAATCCAGGTGCTGTTAATTGGCCATTCTTGCTTCTCCACTCTCTACAGTGGAAAAATATGTGTTTTATCTTGAACACTGGAAAATGTACTGTAGTTGTTTAAAAATATTTTTCTTATAATGCAGCACAGAACATACTAATTCTGATTTTCTGTTCCTGAATTTGGATTAATGATATTTTTTGCTCTTTCCACTGAGGCACAAATGCCCTTGTGCAAAACATTTTCTCACTTCTGTTGTATCTGTAGCTACACCCTTAACTTGTTACACCCACCCCCTTTAAAAGTACAACAGCAAAGTACAGTAAAAAAATCATCTACATACTGTGGAAGACGAACTAACAGCCTTATGCATCAAAAGCAAGTATTTAACTGTTATGCTATTAACAATGCAAGCAGACTCAGCATAAGCAACACTAAATTTCTCTTCCACTAAAGGTCTCAGCTCCTTGTAAAATCCACTCAACACTCAACTGTATCTCTCAACTTTGCAGCACATGAAATCAGGAAAAAGTCAAAATGTATTGGAGGGGAGACAAAAGTCCAAAAACCAGGGACACATTTTAAACATTGCTTATATAAATTTCAAAAGGTGCTAGAATAAAATGTATTACCACCATGCATTTCACTGCCAAGTCTTTGCCCCAGGACCCTGTGCACTACAGTCAGAGCAACATACCACTATGCCAAATCAGCAGCTTCCTGAAAGATAAGAAGACTGAAACTTAAATGGCTTTCATTTAGTGAATTCAGTTCTCACTTCTCACCATAGCGCTCAAGTTCTTAGCACAAAAAACCTGAACAAAGCCAATAATGGGGGAATACAGAATTCAGTTCTAACTTCTCACCATAACGCTCAACCTCTTAGCACAAAAAAAAACTGGACAAAGTCAATAATGGGGGAATACAGCCCCCAAAACAGGGACAAATTTCAAATACTGATCTTATAAACTTAGAAAATTGATAGAATAAAAGGTTTTGTGTTACCATTTATTTTCTGAAGAATATGAAGTCTGAAATTCAAATGCCTGTCATTATTTAGTGAATTCAATCCTTCACTGATTTGCCACAAATATCTAGAAAACCACAGATTTTATGAGGAACAGAAAACACACACACACACACACACACACACACACACACACACACACACACACACACACACACCACCTTGCAGCTAAAGGAAATTACTTAACTCTACAGCAATTCCATTCTCGGAAACCACCTTGCAACTTACCAAAAGGAACTTAACTTTGCAGCATGCACACATCATAATTACCTCGCAGCTTCAGAAACCACCTTGCAGCTAAGGAACTTACTTAACTCTACAGCAATCCATTAAACAGCAGTTCTGTTCACACACAAACCACCTTGCAGCTAAAGGAACTTACTTAACTCTGTCTGCAGCAATCCATTAACAGCAGCCTTGTGGCTTGTTCTGTTCTCAGAAACCACCTTGCAGCTAACTCTGCAGCAGTCCATTAACAGCTAAGGAGTTCCATTCCCTCACAGCTGGCCAGATCAAAATGAATGCATGTTATTGTTTGAGCTCAATTCCAACAGGCTGGCAGGCATTTCATGGAGCTGACGTCATCGTGCACGTAATGATGTCAGCTCAAAAAGCCTGGAAAACAAAATTTAAATAAAACAGCCGTGAAATTCATCAATTAAAGGGTGACACTCGGGAATCATGGTACCCCATTATTTGGACCCAAAACTCGGTAAAAACCAAGTAATTCAGTACAGTTGGGAGGTATGGTCTCAACACTTTGTTGAGATTCTATCTTGTTTAATTCAGCTTGATGAATTTGAACTCTCCAATTGCTGTAAAAAATACTGTTAGTGTGTTTTAAAGTGGATGCCAGTAGTGATTGTTTTCTTTTGGGAGAGTCTTTCTAGTCTTTATGTCGGTGTGACGGTGGAATTGCTATTTATAGGTTCTGGGGGTGTGGGGGATTGATAGCCACATGGTGGCTGCAGAAGGGCTTGTCCTTGCAAAAAATGCTTATATTTAATGTTTTTGAAAGGTCAAATTTCTGACTAGATGTGCCTGGTAAGACGGTTTCTCACCAAGCTGTAACTCAGGGAGCTGTAGTGGAAGAAATTTATTATGATAATCGAATAATAAAAGCTGAAACACTTATGAAATAAGTACCTGTGAGAGTTTAGACTAGCACATACCATTACAAACTGTAATGCTCACTTTAATTTATGAGTAGGCAGTGTTTAAAACAAGTCAGGGGCAGTTTATGCCTAATATTCTAAGATAACAACAAAACAAAAAGGTACATGTATTACTAGCTGTGCAACTAAAGTATAAGAATTATAATGATTTAGTATATATCATACATTTTTAATTAAATATTTAGGATAAAACCTAAACAAAAAGGGTAAGTTATACTTGGAGGGAGACACCATCGGGACATACTATAAAAGTCTGACATTTTTGGCTATACTACTAGGGATGCACTTTTGCAAGAAAGACAAAGCACATTTACAAAACGTTTAAATTAAAACTCCAATTTATTCTTATATTCTTGTCAGAACTAACAGATTATTTGCATCTTAAATTAACATATGGCATCTAATCAGCAGATGTGTTCATAAAAATATGTTTCTGAACCTTTATTAATCTCTCTGTTTTTATTTATCATCTCTGTTTTGAGAATCTGGATTATGTTGCAGCTCTGATAGTTCATATTAGACAACAAATGCTACAATGCACCATGAACTATCAAAAGTAATAACAAACATTGGTTTACTACAGTTTCTGAGTGGTATAATTCTCACATGGCATCACAACACTGGAGAACATAACTTTTCCTAAAGATGCACACTAAAACTTATGATAATGAAGTGCATATTGTTTCTGTCAAAAAAAATCTGTTGAACACTCTATTTATGTATAGTATAAAAATATGAATTATGTTTTGAGGTGCAGAAAACCAACAAAACTGTTAACATATGTTCAGTACTGAAAAATAATTATATCAGTCACTTACACTAAAAACAAGCCACCCTGGTGGAATTATAACATCAATAGGCTGTATAACAGAAGGAAGAACACCATGGCAAAAATTATGAGGCATAACACCCAGTAGGACAAAGCAACATCCAAATAAACAAATAACTCAGAGGACACATAAAGTCTACTGAAGCCTAATATGAGATAAAGTTGGTCTCCCAGGCCAAGGACAATCACAAGATATAGAAAACCTCCTGGCTGATAAATTCAGCTCCAACTTCTCCCCTCTGTCATCCTCAACCTCTCCTGAGGAAATGCCATCAGATATAAATCCCCATATTATCACTAGGGCAAAGGTTCTCAATGCTCTCTCTAAGGCCAAGAACACTGCAATGATGGGCCCAGACAATATCCAAGGATGCCTTCTAAATTGCATTAAAAATGACTTATCAGGCATTCTGGAATTGTTGTTTGACTGTAGCCTCCAAGCAGACTTCATGCCTTATGAATGGAGAACAGCAACAACCATCCCTCTGCACAGGAAGAGCCATCTACAGACCATAGAATGTCCAGACCCATAAGTCTTACTAGTCTTATAAGCAAAGCCATGGAAAAAAATGTCATGGAAATGATTAGTAATGATATAGGAAATATCCAGACACTGGACCAAACCTACATTTGGTTTTATCAAAGGCAGGTCATGGCTACTCAACCTGATGGACTGATTCCACAAACCCATAATGTTAAACTAGTCCAAAACCTCTCAAAATTTAACCCCAGCACCTTTAATAGCATTCTAAAAATGTCAACTGGAATTCCTTTAAATCTCTCCCCTTAAAAGATGCTCTGCAATACTTTAACAAAATTTTTCTAAAAATTCTAGGCAAACTAGCCCCTAACAGAACTAAAAGAATCAAATCTAATAGCACCCCCTGGTTATCAAAAACCATCAAAGAAATCATGCATGCTAGGGACAGAGCATGGAAACTCTGGAAGAAATCTAGAAACACTTCCGACCTCACTCATTACAAGCAGCTCCGTAACCAAGTTAAAAAACGTATGGTCAAAGACACAGTCATACTTCTGGACCCCACAATCAAATAAGACAAAGAACCCCAAATTCTTCTGGTCCTCTATCAACAACCTCTTGACACCTGGCACTAAGCCCAACCCCTGCCCTCATCCTGACATGCAACCAGAACAAATAGTCAGTCTCTTTAATTCTTATTTTCTAGACACTATAGCTAAAATTACTGCAACTTTTTCCCTTCCTCTCCTAAACAATCCTATACCCACATCACCCCCATTCACCCCAACAGAGAACTCTTCAACCCTGCCCTAACACTCCCAACACCTGCACCCCTCAACCCAATTACACACAACAAATCTCTCATTCTCAATTTAATCTCTCACCCATCTCCACCTCTTTTATCAAAAAAACTATTGCTAAAGCTAAAACCATGCTCAAACTCTGCAGATAAAATTCCTGCTAAATTTCTAAAACTTGCTGCCAATTCAGTGTCATACCCTATCATCATCCTGATAAATAGATCTCTCTAGGAATCTTATGTCCCCAGTTTATGGAAAAGAGTCATCATTTTACCACTCCACAAAGGGGGCGCATCCTCTGATATTTCTAACTTTCATCCCATTGCTATTCTTTCTCCTATCTCCAAAATTCTCAAAAAATGTGTACACAAACAACTATTAATCTACATACTAAAAAACAATATCCTCTCCTCTACACAACACGGGTTTCACTCAGGACGCAGCACATCCACAGGACTTATCTCCTTCCTTTACATAATTAACAAGACCCATGATTCAGGTAATATAGTGTCAACCATTTGTTGGATATATCAAAAGCATTCAACACCATCTCCCACCCTATCTTCTTCACCCAGCTATCTGCTATAGGTCTATCACCCCAATCCATTATCTGGTTTAAAAACTACCTCTCAAACAGAAAGCATGCTGTCAAATGAAATAACTCCATATCCTCATATCTTCATAACCCAACAGGAGTACGGCAAGGCTCTGTCCTAGGCCCTCTTCTGTTTAATATTTTCATTAACAACCTAAACCAAATCATCCAATGTGGCTCCCTAATCCAGTACCCAGATGACTCTATCATAGTCTGTTCTGCTCAGAGCTCTAACACCCTACAGAAATCCACCCAAGCAGCATTCTCCCAGTCGAAAAATGGCTTCACAAAAACCATCTATCCTTAAATCCAAAAAAAAAATCCAAACGTATGATATTCTCTCCTAAGAAAAATACTCCTACTAATATAGACAACTTTAAAATCTTCTCATCAACTCCACTAAAATTGAGTTAGTCACCCATACCAAATTGCTTTGGGTAATAATCAGCATAAACCTCAAATCTGATCTTCACATTTAGAACTGTATAAGTAAAACCCACAAAAAACTTGGGTTATTGTACCAGCATAATACATTCCTCTCCCTCCAAACCAAACAGACTTAAGCTTCTTCTTATTTTCAACCCTCACTAACCTACAGCACTCCATTTGCTATTAAATCTATAGTCTTCTTTACTAACAAAGCTAGAATCCTGCTACAAGATTGCAAGATTAGCCATCACTAATCGTTAATCTACACACCACTGTCTAGCCCTCAAACAGTTGCAATGGCTGGAACTCCCCCAATACCTGCTTCTCCTACAGCTCACAGATACACACTAATATACAGGCCTCAAGACTGCCCCTCTCTCAGCTCCTAAGTTAGCCGGTATAACCCTACCAGGTCCTTACGATCTGAACACCAATACCTCTTCCAAGTCTATAAGCCCAAGCTACCTGTAGGACAATTATTGTACTCATGGAAAATTGCCAAAGTCTGGAATAACCTTCCTCCTTCTATCTGCTCACAACAATGTCCTTCTACATTTAACAGGGAATCATACCTTCATTTTATTGTTCCGCTACTCACCCTGCCATCACTTAATTCACCTCCTTATACTCAACCACTGACTCTAGCCTATTATAACATTGCAATACTTATACACAACCACTGACTCTAGCCTACTCTATCTTTGCCACCGTACTACTTACCCTTAATCTCCACAAATTTCTATCTTCACTCACTCTTCCCTTTCTGCTTAAGCCTACCCACTGCTCCATCCATTCCCCTTCCCTCACTCTAACTCTCCCCTCTTTTCTTCTCTCCCTTAAAAATTCAAATCTGCTATCATTTTCATTCTTGACTCTTCATGCCGTGCTTCCATTTCCCACTAAAAAAAAAACTACTATTTTAACTTCCTGCATTTGTAACAACCATGAAACTTACTGTTCTGTGAATTTGCTCTGTAACATTCTCTTATTTCCTCAAATAATATATAACTTCTTGTCTGGAAATGTAACTTCCTAATTGTAATGGAGCTTTTCTCTCCCGGCCTCCACTGAAAATGGGCTTCCAAGCCTAGTGGACTTTCTTGGTAAACAAATGCCAATAAATAAATAAATGTACTTCCTTGGGAAGGTCACCGACACAATGGATGAGTGGATGAGTGAAAATATTTCACACTGCCTATCATAATGTGGCAAACACATTTGACCCAATACCCCACTTGGGCATTGTTGACAAACTCAAGAAGTTAGGTAGAAACCCTTATGTCACCCAGTGAATAGCCAGCTGGCTTACAGACAGCACCCAGGAAGATAGAATATGTGCAGTCATCGCTACAAAGAGGCCAGTGGCAAGAAAATTCCCACAAGGATTGGTCCTGGGACAGAACCTTTTTGGTATTTACTTCACTGAAGTCAAGGGTAATGTCAAGGGCTTCTGGCTGACAAAATTTGCAGATAATTGCAAATTAGCAGCAGTCAATCCCCAACCTACACTAATGATCTCCAGGAAGGGATGACACAAGCAAATAACTTGTGTCACAGTCGTGTACTAAAACTAAATGGCAAGAACTTTATAATAGTATCCTTCAAGAAGGTATCCACACCTGGTAACTATCATATTGACAACACAACCCTAAGAGTCGACTCAGTAGTCAGGGACTTAGGGACACACATAGCAGTAATTTAGTCTTTGATCATCATGTGACTACAGTTGTGAGGAAATTATTAATATTTTACAACTTATAAACAAGGTATGCCATCTAGATCCAAGGAGGTCATTGTTCCACTGTATTCAGCATTCATCAGGCCTATCACTGAGTACAATGCCCCTTTTGGTATGTACCTAGCTAGGCATATCTAACAAGTGGAACATCCACAGAGGTTCCTCTAAAAGAATACAGTGCATAAGCAACATGCCCTATGCAGACTGCCTCCAAGCCCTATCCCTGTACGCTGTCTTCTACAGGCTGTTGAGGGGAGAGTTATGTCTGGCATATAAGGCATTGTCAGACCCCACATTAATGGATCTGTTATATATCTGCAACACAAACAGCACCAAAACTACCAATTCTAAAGATTTAATCCTTGCCTGTGATATAAATATGTCAAGCTAGAGAGACAGGTATGTATCCCAGAGACTACCCCTTCTCTGGATATGGTTCCCTATCCATGTGAAGCAGAATTCTTACTTAACCCAATTCAAGTGTAACTTAGACAGCTGGATGGGGAACAGGAAATGCATCCCCTGGTCTTACACCTTTGTCTTTAATGGACACAGGCAGCCTGTAAATGGTTAATTTCTAAGGTCCCTGCTTGAAAATTTTTCATCTACCAAGACACAGCTTAAACTTATTTAGCATATCAGAGCTTGTCAGAGATTTTGGATGCGTGGCTAGGCTTAATAATGCCCTTGTGGTCATAAGTCTAGTACATACCTATTAACCTATGCACATTAAGTATTTAGCATCAAAAGTCCAATATTATCTATGCAAAGGGTAAAAGGTTACACAGACCAACCATTCAGTATAAACTGCAAGAAAGATTCAGCCAAGGTAGACTATTTACTGTGTAATACATTAAAGCTCCTGTAGTGGAGGCCCATGGGATACATGCGCATGATCCCTTAAGACCTTGGCTTACATCTAAAAGCCTTCTGTGGATCTACAAAGCTGATATAAGTATTTTTGCACTTGTTCTAACTATCCCTGCGCTATTTAATAGTCCTGTGCTGTATTTACTGATTTTATTGAATTTATCACTGTTCTTTTCAGCCTGCACTTGTTAAGGAAACATCATCTGTTTGTTAATGTACTGCTCTTAGATTGTTTCAACATATTCTGATCTTTTCTAACCTCCTCTAATGCTGCAAAAGCTGATCTGAGATTGTCAAAGTTCTGCTGAGTTTGTTATAATATTTCTAGTTTTACAAAGTTTTTCTGTGTAAGCAGAAGTTAATGAACTTATTTCCAAGAAATCCTGATACTGCAGGAATTCTGTCTTTTGCTGCAAAGCATATGATTCTGCACTTGAGCCTAAAACCAGTTTGTTTTACATTAAGAGGGTTTTACTCTGCACTCTAGTGGGAGTAGAGGGCTGATTTAACTCATCTGAGTTGGAAACTTCTGGTGGAAGGCTTATTTTGTGTTTATCTAATTGGCCTGAGGGCTTAACTGTGTAAAAGTCTTTAATCCTGCTGGTATAAAAGCCTTGTACTTTTGTGAGACTGTGCTCATTTATTTAGAGCTTTGCTGTGCCTGGCTTGGACACCTGTGACTACAAGAAATTAGTTTGCATCTTAAACCATCTGTGGACCTACAAAGCTGATATAGTTTTTTTGTTTGTTTATGTTTGTTTGTTTGTTTTGCACTTGTACTTGCTCTAATTATCTTACTGCTATTTAATAGCTTTGTGTTGCATTTATTGATTTGGTTGAGTTTATCACTGTTGTCAGCCTGCACTTGTTAACTTGTTAAAGAAACATTATCTCTTTGTTTCTGTACTGCTTTTAGTTTGCTTTAACAGTATTCTGATATTTCTTAAACTCATGTGATACTGCAAAATCTATTCTAAGTTTGCCAAAATATTTATATGTTTTGGAAAGTTTTTCTGTGTTTGTAAAAGTCTGTGAACTTATTTCCAAGGATTATTGATACTGTAGGAGTAGTACCTTTTATTGTAAAGCAATTTTACTGCAATGTAACTCAAAACAGGGTTGTTTTACATTAAGGGGTTTTTATTCTACAAACTGGTTGGAGCAGAGGGCTGATTCAATCCATCCAAGCTGGGAATTGCTGGTGAAAAGCTTATTGTGTGTTTATCTGATTGGCCTAAGGACTTAATTGTGTAAAAGTCTTTCATCATGTTGGTATGAAAGGTTCGCATTAACACATCAAACAAGCATGGGTACCTGTGCCTTGCATATAAGTAAACCTCTCCAGATTAAAATCCTCAATGGGAAATACTCTCCATATTCTCTCACTGTTTATAGCTGCTCTAGGATCAGCCAGTACACACCGAGTGCAGCACCACTGCAAGTCATCTTATACTATACTACTAAACACTCTCACTTAGATGTTTAAGTGACTCTCCCATACGCCTTCCCATCTACTAAGGATCTGATATATTGGATAGACAGTTCCCTGTCATCTCTGATTCTGGCCTGGTTTACATGGGCATCTTGAGGCAGTGTAGCAACTACCTGATGTTCACTGACACCCATTTAATTTTAGAACAAACAAACACAGTGTGTGAGAGATGTAGATATACAATATCATTGGAAACAAAGCTCTCACATACAGACCCAAAAATGCAAACCAGGTTGTCAGTGTTACACCCAAAACACTCACTACCAACACCCAGAAACAAATACAAAGACAAATACTTGTAGAGCTACTCTCATGTAATCTACTCAAACCTCAAAGACCTTCTAAAAGCATTTCTCAGTGGCCCAGCAAACACTCAAAAAAGAGAGCACCTCACATAACACATAACTCTGAAAATCATAGTAGCCGATCTTCTAAGCCCATAAGGCAATACACCACATAGCCAAACATTCTGGTTATAGGGGATTTCATAATAAGACATACTGATGTCCACCTTGCCAGGCTAAACAAGGAGATCACAGTGAGTTATTTGTCTGGAGCTAAGATCTGTCAGAACATGCATACACATAAGTCTTTAAACCGCAAGTCCAAGTATAGCATGGTTATAGTCCATGTGGCCATAAATGACCTAACAAATACCTCACTGAACTATATGAAGAGAGACAGGACAGAGCTCTCTGAATAAGTGTCCTATCTTGGTATGAATCTAGCCTTGACTACCAACCTACCTTCACCAATAATGATGCCACAGTACCATCAATAAATGATTGGCAACAACTGGCTCAGTGTCTGGTGTCAGAACAAGGGGATCCAATATCTGTCAGCCTGGATAGACATGATCAACAAACACTTGTCACCACTTGGCTTCCAGATACTGGCAAAATTTTTACCTATCACCATACTGCCTTATTTTTAGCCTTGCCAAGTTTTTAAACCTTCCAACATAATAAATATCACTCACAACTACCTAAAGGTACCACTGCTCAGTGCTAGGAGTTTAAATAAAAAAAACTGCACTTCCTGGAAGCACTCCTCACCCTGGAAAATGCAGATATATGTGCTGTCATGGAAACATGGTTCAGAACCATTGAAAGTACCCCAGCTATCGCAGGCTACAATGACTTTCATACATTTTGATTTCCCTCAACTCAGGATAAAACAAAGGGAGGAGGTGTCTCAGTGTTTTTAAAGGACAAGTACACTACTAGAGTGGTCTAACTGCATGACTCATTTGAGTTGCTCCATGACCAACTAACCCTAGGTGTGACTCCCTATCATATCCTTGCCATCTACAGATCCCCTAACATGAGCCTGGAAAACCACACCTCCTACCTACACCTTCTTAACATTCAGACTAGCACCATACATATGGGTGACTTCAAGAACCCCTCCATAAACTGAGAGACTTATGCTACCCATAATTCACCTGCTCAGAGATTTTTGGACTTTGTCAATGTAAACACCATGGAGCAACTAGTTAGCTTTGAATTAGAGGTACAAATATCCTGGACCTTGTAATCACGGACATGCAGGGCCAGTGATAGCATTTTGGGGACCCGAGCAGATGTCTTATTGGCGGCTCCTAGGCGCTTCCATTCTACTTATCACCCTGTGACTGCCACCCCTCCTAAGCAAACTTTCAGTTCATTCTGCAAACTTTTGGTAGTAGTAAGCACATACTGACTTGTAGCTGCAGTACTCTTAGATCACAGCAGGCCTATATACCACAGTATGTTGGCCCATTTCACAAAAGCATTTACAGTTACTGGCATTTAGTTGCTACAATGATACATTGCAGCAACTCTATGTGCAGGTCTGGACTTAAGTAAAATGGCACCCTAAGTGTACTGTTTCAGCCACCCACCCAACGCACACACACGCACACACACACACACACACAAGCACACGCACACACACACACACACACACACACACACACACACACACACACACACACACACACACACACACACACACACACACACACACACACATGCACACACACACACACACACACACACACGCACGCACACACACACACACACACACACACACACACACACACACACACACACACACACACACACACACACACACCCTGCAGTCCTCTCCTGTTTTCCCCCATCTTGAGCTTCCTACACCATGCACATTACTTTTTTCTTCCTTTTCTCCCATTTTGTCCTACTCCTCAGCTTTTGCAAGAAGCCATAACTTCCTATATGCTTTGAAGTGCATTTTTTTCTTTTTACACAACCTTTTCATCCAATGATGATTTGAACAGAAATTATGATTAAGGAAATAAATTGTGTTGTTCAGCTTTAGTTTTCCTTGCATCTTTTCAACACACCTTTCCTAATCAAGTAAGCACAGTATGAAATAAAAGAAATAAACCAGAGTCCAAGAGGCCATTGGGACATAAATGTTATGGGATGTATTTTAGAGCATTTCCCAGCCTTTTAATCCAATGGTGAAAAAAAAAGAGTAAGAAGAAAAATTCAGTCTTATTTTTTTCTTTCAAGGAAGACATTAGTTGTAACAAAGACCTCATGCTCAAAAGATGACAAAATAGTAGCTCACAATAAACTAACAAGCCAGTTGTCTGGACACACAGGTCCTATCTGAGAGCTGCCTGCCTCCCTAACCCCCAAAAAAGACTGCCTATGCATGTCTCTGGTGTTAGACTGGGATGAAAGCAGAGGTTCAAATTGCCACAGTCATGTAGCATGCCTCCTCAGTCCTCAAACCAAACTGCCAAAAGCAGTTACCTGTATACATGCCTGGTGTGATTGTGAAGAAAGTGAAAAAAAATGATGACAGTAATGTATTCTACTTTGTTGCTCCTAGACGGTACACTGCCCCTGTACAAACTATAGTAACTTTCTTTGTACACCTCTGAGCTCTGTGAGAAAAGTAAAAGAAATGGTTTACTATTATTTTACTGAATCACACTGAATTCTAGTATACCCGAAAAAAATACCAAATTCGAAATTTTCTACCTTTCTGGACCTAGGAACAAGCACTGTCATGGTTCAAGAAGGGGGGGGGGGGGCAAGATTTGTCTGTCAGAAATATCAGTGCATGGCATTTCCATCATTCAGTTTTCAGACTTTATGCAAGTTGGTTTCAGACGAGTGTGATTCAGTAAAATGATAGTAAACCAAACAAAACAATGACCACAATGTCCTCAGTCCAAACATAAGCTATAATAACCACATATGCAGACCTCTAAGGCTTGACTGTGAAGAAACTTAAAGTAATAACCATACAATCCCCCCACAATACCTAGAGCAGCTTTCTGTACACAAACATCCGAGTAGGGCTGGTTTTAGAATGGGTACAGTTGACAGCAGACATCATTATCAGTTTTATCCTAACAGGTTCATATCACAGTTCTGTTCAGGTTAAAAAGCATAATCAGAAAATAAATATATTTTTTCCCAACCAGTAATAGCTTTTGTGGGGCCCCCACACAGTCAAAGATGTTAAAGGGAGCCCCATTTATCCAGTTATACAGTGTGGGGACCCCAGACGCTTTGAAGATCTAAGTGTCTGAATATTCTGTGATATATTTTATGCATTACTTTTGAAATATAATTACTTGTTATCTAAACTTTTAAACTGATACCGAGAAGAACAATATAGGCATCCCGACATTACTGGGTGTGTGCACAGATAAAAATATCAGTGATTTTTGTTACATACACACACACACACACACAAGCATAAGTCATAGCAATACTAGTTTTGTACTTATTTCAGCAAACAGCAATGCAGTCATCAAACAGCAGGGGTAAATCACTTTTATTTATCTCAGTGACGAGTAATGCAAACCTGTCACTGTCCCTGATTTTTCTCATAATTTTGCTCAATCCTTCATAAAAAGTTTGATTTGCTTATAAATCATTCAGGATAACAGGCAATAAATCCAGACATCGGAGTTTTATACGTATTGTCCAAAACAAAAATGTATGTTTATGCAAAAGGTGTTATACTATTAACTTTTTAATTGAATCAGAGTAGTATTTAATTTTTTCCCCAATTTTGAGCCTTTATTTTGCTATTATTGGTATTGCACTGAATTATTCTGCAAAGAAGATGAAAGCTGTATCTGGTGCCCTGCCAGTGTTTATAAAACTGCCAGAAAGAGAATGCCATCCCTGAAGATCGGAAGCATCAGCTTTTCTTAAAATCCAAGGTTTGCTCTGAGATCGGTCACACTGGGCTGCTGATCGCTTTAATGCTTACCTTGCTTATGTTCATTATTAGCTATTTCCTAGCAGGGTCACACCACATACCTGTTCAAGCTCTAGATTGTTAAACAGCATAATCAGGAAATTAACACATTTTTTCTCCTCATTCTCCCCAACCAGCAGCAGCTGCTAAGGGGGTCCCCACACAGTCAAGGATGAATAAGGGGCCCTGTTGCAGCCATGGGTATTGCAAGTAACTAAAGCTGGCTATGTTGTTAATTTAGTGGAGTGCATTTCCACTTGCAGGGTTTAACCAAGCCAAGGGCACTATGTCAGTGGTAAAATATTTAATGGAATTGTGAAGCCTGTTGCTTGACAAAACACTGTTACTATAACCAGAGATATCTTTAAATTTTAAAGGAGATATAAATAAGAGTTATTATTCAGCTTGCTGTACTAGCTTTTGCTGGTTTGAAATATATATATATATATATATATATATATATATATATATATATATATATGTATAAAAGATAACTTGCTGTGATTGGGGGCCCCCAGGAACAGGGGGCCCCCAGCGACCACAGGGTTCACTGGTGCCTAAAGCTGGCTATGTGAACATGAGGAAATGCTGCTCCCTCCCATGCATTAACTCCTCCCTCGTAGGATTTGACCACAACATGATTTCCTTTAGTGTTAAAACCAACCTAGAACCACCATCAAACTCCAAATCTGTTAAGAACTTTATTAAGGTCAATTACCTGAAATTAAGTAACAACTTATTAAACTTCCAAGCCCCTCCAAACCCAGATGACACTGAGGCCTACTCTGAGCTCTACACAAAAGTACTGTGCAACTTCATATGTAGCTGCATAGAGGAGGCAGTACCTTCCGAGTCAAACCTATGATTACTGGCAAAAATAAACCACCCTGGTAGACCCTTAACATAAACAGGCTATTCAACTAAAGGAAAAAAATCACCTCCAAAGCCAAGAGGGAACAGCCAAAACAGTGCAAAAAGACAGTCACCAGACTAAACAAACAAATTAGAGAGCTGGTCAAATCTGCCAGAGCAAAGTACAAGGTAAAAATAACCCCCAATGTGAAAGATAACCATAAGGCTCTTTTAAATTATGTTTGTAACCTCAGGGAAATTGCTCAGCAATGTGCCTAGTTAATCATGAATGGCAACACTTACACCTAGCCTGAAACTATAGCAAACCTACTAGTCAACAAGTTCAGATCTAACCCCTCTCCATCAGCTCCTACCACACCCAAAGAAATACCTGTAACCATTTCCTGTCAGTCATTACGAGGAAACAGGAACTTACAGCACTTGCTAAAATCAAAAACACAGCCTGCATGGGTCCTGACGACATTCCAGAATGCTTTTTAAATAGCTTAAAACAGAATCTATCAGGGCCACTAAAACCCCTCTTAAAACCACAGCCTCCAGAGGAATGGAGGGTTGCAATAGTCATCACACTGCACAAGGGGGGGTCTGTCAACTCCCCCAGGGAACTACAGACTGATAAGCTTGACTAGTCTTATCTGCAAGGTCATGAAGAGAATTATCATGAACCTGATCAATAACAACACAGGAAATCTCCAGACACTGGACCAGACCCAATTTGGCTTTGTCAAAGGGAGGCCTTGCCTGCTCAATCTGGTGGACTTCTTTGAGAAAGTCACCAGGGCCATGGATGATGATAAAATGGCACACACCACTTATCTAGACCTGGCCAAAGCCTTCAACACAATCCAACCTTTGGAGATCATAGATAAACATACTGAGTTAGGTATGCACCCCTACATCATCAAATGGATAGCAAACTGGCTCACTAACAGGACACATGTTGTTTGGATAGGTGAATCCACTTCTAAAAAGAAACCTGTTACTATCAATATCCCACAAAGCTCGGTGTTGGGACCACACCTGTTTGGTATATACTTCTTTGAAGTAAAGGCCAATGTTGGAGGCCTCTGGTTAACCAAGTTCACCAATGACTGTAAGCAGAGAGAAATCTATAAATCCCCAAATGATGATGACATCCTACAAACAGGCCTAAAAATGACAAATGACTGGTGCCAAAGCATGGTCTGAGACTAAATGCTAAAACATGTGTAATCATACCCTTCATTAATCAGATACCCTTGTAAATTATAATATTGATAACACATCCCTAAATGTAGACCCAGTGGTGAGGGACCAAGGAGCACAGATAGTTAGTAACCTAAAGTTTGACCACCAGCTAGCTATGATAGTTTGGAAATCCTTCTGTGTGGCTCAATTTATAAGTAAAGGCATGGTATCAAGTTCAAAGGAAGTCATAGTGATATTGTGCTAGGCCCCCATCAGGCCCATAATCAAGTACAATGCTCCTTTGCATATACCTAACCAGGCACTTACACCAAGTGGGGTGACCCCAGAGGTTTTTCTCAAAAAAAATACAAAGAGTAAGGCACATGCCTTATTGCAAACCAATTGCAGGCCCTATCTCTTTACTCTGTTTCATATCATTTATTGAGTGGTGACTTATGCCTGACCTACCAGGCATTCTCTGATCCAGCCCTGAAAAACAAAATGTTAGATATTTGCAAGAAAAAATATACAAGGGTTACACCTTCCAAGGACTCAAACCTTATTTCTGACTAACATAACTTGCTGGAGAGGCAGATTCATATTCCAAAGACTACCATGTCTACAGAATAAACTTCCCATCTTTATAAAACAAAGCCTGTACTTCACTCTCTTCAAAAATAATTTGGCTAAATGTATGAGTAACCATAAATTCACTCCCAGGGTATTGCCATATCCCTTACTGACAGAGGCAGTCTGTAAAATGACTCAGGGCTCCAACACTCAAAGACCCAGTGCCCTGATACTACCCCATGCCATATCTGGGGAATTAAGATATAATATTGTCAAATCCTGGGTAATATTGGCTAGGCTAGTAAAGGCTCTTGTGCTATTAGCTTAGTAATCACATATGAACCTATAAGGATATACCAGTGTTTCAGCTACAGGGTTTGTGAATGATCATGACAATTTACTTTTTAAGGCTTTATGTGTACATTCATGCCTGTAAAGCCAAATTCCACAAGCTGCAGGCATGCCATGATTGGGACTTTTTGTGACCTTGTCGGTACAGCATAAGTAGATTGTAAGAACGTTCAAGAAAAAACAGATCATTTATCAACACAGTGTGTCAAGCAGTATGAGAGGTGAGACTGCTTGCATCTTCACAATAATAAGCTGCCCTTGTCTCTCACAAGTTTAAATTATTTACCAAAAAGGACTTTAGCACTTTTTTCCTAGATTCTCTCAGTTTAATTTCTGCAAGTAGTACAGCAAGAACTAATAACCACACCAAGGAGATCCAGCAGGCACTTTAACAGTACAATATGAAACATTCTGCCATACATGAAATAGTAAAAACCCAAGAGCTTCCAATAGTTGTTGGCAATATTGACTAAAACTAAGAAATTTGTTTAATAAAAGAACATGAATAACTATATAATGGCACTACCAGCAGCAACAAGGTCTGAGTTAAGTTGAAAAATTAGCTGAATGGCTGACCCAGTTAAAAAACAAATGTTAATAAACACCAAAATGCCGTCAACTAAGAACTTTCGTCACACGTGATCAGGGACTTCATTAGAGTTGCAATGATCAGCTTGTACATGAAAATTTAAATATAAATCCACAAATCAGGTCCATAAAACAAATGTTAATTAATTACAAACATAGTTAGAAGATAAAAACAGTTAAAACACTTCCAAACTGTTAATTAATAATTAGTGTTTGATAAATAATTAGTGTTTAATAATTACTGCCCATATGATTTTAATTTATCTGTCATGCTAACACTATATATATATATATATATATATATATATATATATATATATATATATATATATATATATATATATATATATATATATGAGTCTACTTCATTTCACCTAACTTCCAATTCACTGACTCCCATTTGACTGAGACCAAATGACTGAAATTTCATTTCACTGACACTTCATTTCACTGACAGTTCATTTGACTGACAAGTATTATTAGCAAGAAAAGGGAATATGCCCCCTTCCCCACTGTAGTGTGACCCTGGAGTTAGAATATATAGTTGGGGGGTGTGGGGGGCACAGCCCCCCACTTACTTTTCTTTTGCTAAGCAATATTATATAAAAACTTAACAATATCATATGAAATGAAGTGGGGGGCTGCGCCCCTCACACCCCCCAATGAGGGGGGCTGTGCCCCCCACACCCCCCCAACTATATATTCTAACTCCAGGGTCGCACTACAGTGGGGAAGGGGGCATATTCCATTTTCTTGCTAATAATACTTGTCAGTCAAATGAACTGTCAGTGAAATGAAGTGTCAGTCAAATGAAATTTCAGTGAAATGGGGTCAGTGAAATGAAAGTCAGTGAATTGGAAGTTAGGTGAAATGAAGTAAACCCATATATATATATATATATATATATATATATATACACACACACACACACATAATCTACCAAAATTGATGTGGATGATTAATTAATATTACACTACCTATACTCACTATAGACACTGAATCATTAAGGCCTGGGGTTGGCATACATCAAGTCTCAGTTGGCAAATCAATTCCTTTAATTCTATTGTATTTTTCAGGTTACCCTCTCTTGAAGACCCTACAACATCACAAAAAATCTGAATTTCTTAAAATTTGTACAAATGGTTAAGTGTTTATAAAGGGTGTTATTAGGATGGTGTTTTTTTAATGTCATATAAATGTTCCATCATAAAGTCTCTCAATCTACTTTTAGTTTTGCCCACATGAAATGCTGTGCAAGAACCACACATAGCAATATACACTATTTGAGTAGTTTCACAGTTACCTTTCCTTGGACAAGATAAGCTACAATGAAATACTTCAGCTAATAAGTATGGACCCTCATGAATGAATCTACAGTTCTTGCATCTCCCACATGTTCTCTTACAGTGGATAAAATGTATAAATAGTCCCTCTAACTGGCCCTCTTTCAAATTCTTTATGCTGGAACCCAAGTAAAAACCAGAAGTGTCTGTTCACCAAATTTTTCTTTTATTTCTCTTGGGAATACAAAGTTCCACAAGTTTTTGAACATTTCAACATATTTGATAATTTCATAACTGAAGGCCACAATGAAAGATGAGACTTTACCCCCAAATTCATCTTTAACAACATTTGTTGACTTCTGTTCAGAGGTATTACTTTGTTCAAGTTCTAAAAATAAGGGTGCAAATCTCATCTTCCGACCCTTGAGTACCTCCTCTTTAACAGAACTTAATAAATCCTCTGGGTAGCCCTATCTCTTAACATACCTCACAAATAGTGTATTTCTCTTTTTAAAGTTTCTTCACTCATAATCATGCTAGAAAGTCGGTCCATCTGGACCTTGACTATCCCTCTTTTTTGATGAAAGGGGTGATAGCTCTCAAGCTATAGGTACGAGTTAGAGAATGTGTTTTTTCTATAAATTGTAGAAGTGAAACTTTGCAAACTCCTATCTTTATCAATGTTAACATCTAAATAATTAATTTTATCATAATCTATCTAGTAAATAAACTTTAAAAATTGAATTGTTGTCTCCAAGTAAGAAATAAAAGATGTTAACTGATCTACAGTGCCCTTTCATAAAATAAAACTATCTTCCAAAAATCTAAAATAGGTGTGAATCAGTGATTGAAACCCAGAATAAAAGGCATAATGTTTTTCCCACTCTGCCAAGACTCCATTGACATATATGGGAGCACATGCTGCTCCCATAACCACCCTGGGAACCTGATAAAAATTTTCACCTTCAAAGAAGAGATAATTGTTGGAAAGTAATATCTCTATTAGTAATAGAGTATCAATAACCAATATCTCCAGGTGAAATAGTGTCTTGGTAGATCAAAAATCTGTTAAATAAGTATCACCCTTCATTTTGAGGGATATCCATGAATAAATTAATCACATCAATAGTACCAAATAATAGTGATTCATCAAAATCAATCTTTTTCAAATTTCCTAATAAATGCCATCAATCACATAATATGTACGGTGTACTTATTAAACTGTTTTTACATAACCAATAAATAAATCTTCCTAAAGGTTTAGTTTATGACCCCATAGCTGCTACTATGGGTTGAAAAGGAGGGTCAAACTGTTTTTTATGTACTTTTGGAATACCTAAAGGTGCAGGGATCACTGGTTTAAATACCACTAAATAATCAAAGGTTGCTTCATCTATCAACCCTTGCAACAATAAATTATTTAGGATGAAATCAACTTTCCTATACACAACATGAAACCCTAAACCTCAAAAAGTTCAAATTCAAACTACAGGAACATCTATCAAGGGCAAGTGCCTGTCCCTGTTCACAATCTAGTTAACCTTCCTCTCACTCTGCACCCACTCTGCCAGTGCATTTTCCCTACCCCTGTCCTTCTTTCTTTTTCTCTATTTACCCCAGCTCCTCTTCTTCCTCCCACCTATCTCTTCTCTTTCCCTCTTAATACCTTTGTCTCTTGCAGTTCTTACCAAGCCTGTACCCTTATATTACATTCTTAACAATGTAATTTTCTAACTTTACTCCTATACTCTTTCTTTCTTCCCCTACTAAAACTCTCTGCAATGTGAATGCTAATACTATAATTTTTCACCTTATCTTTTCTCACTAAAGCTTCCAATATACAAAACCTAAATGATCCGTGGCACCTTTCATACTACAAAAACTATTGTCAGACTTTGTTTCTATTATACAAAACAAGTCTATTCACACAAACAAAAACTATAGAATAAGATAAATACATACATCTTAAGCAGTCATGAAAAAGTCTGTACAGAATGGATCCTATGTGCTCCTTTAAAATATAAAGCTTGTATCTTCTCTCAACTTCACTATGTACTTAAATGAGAATATTCTATGTACTTTATAAATCTTGGCACCTTTCTTATCACTACGTAAATGAGAATATTTTGTATACTTCAGGAATTTTATGCACCCCTATTATTACACAGAAGTCTAGCTCCAGCAAACTTTACTCCACTCATGCAAATCAATGTATGTTTATATCAGTGAGGACTATATTACAATATAGACCTATACATCTCTGGCATTCTTGTAAAAGTCTGTAAAAATTGAACAATATGTGCACAAAATAGATGTTTATTTTGTATCTTTCTCTTTATGTATCTTCTTTCATTGTATCAATATTGATTATTTGTACCACGGTTGTTAATTTTTTCATTTTGTTAAATATTATATTTTTCTTATCTGTATTTTTGGGGCTTTTCCCCCTGGGCCTCTGATGAAAATGGGTTTTCTGCCCAGTTGTACTTTCTTGGTAAACAAATGTCAAATAATTTGTACATGATTTGATATACTTCAATACAATTATATATTCAGTACTTCACGTATATAATTTGATTTACTTTAATACTATTTTAGCTTTATTTTATTGTGCAATGTTTGTATGTGGAGCTTTACTCACCGGGCAACAACTGAAAAAGGACTTGTATCCAGTCGGACTTTCCCAGGAACCAAATGTAAAATAAATAAAAGTAAATACATCTTTTGAAACTCTCTTGTAAGTATATTCATCCATAAGTAATTCAAATATTTTGGAAGAATAATCTATACTGTTCATAATTACTACCCTCCTGCCTTTATCAGGTTTCATGACCCTGAAAATTCTGTCCTTCTTGAGGAAATGTAAAAACAGCCTTCCATACATTGAGAGGTTATTTATAAAACTCCCCCTATGTTTAAAAATTGTCTAAATTTGTTTTCACATGGCAATAAGTGAATTTGAAGGGGGCAGAAACACACTCTTCCTTTTAACTTTTAGCTTAGGTATTCTACTAACCCTGTTGGAAAAACAGTCTCAGATTCCAGTTGCTAATGTAAAATTCTAACTGAGTAAGAACTTTTGCAATGTCTACTCTAGAATTTGGTACAAACGGAAAGCTTTTCTGAAAGAGGAATGCTCTATACTCAGGAAGGGTAAAATTTGATAAATTAAAACTATTAAATCCAACATGCTGTAATACATAACATTTTCCTTTACAATCACAATTACAAAAGTCACCAGGAGAACTGTTCAATGTTTCCTTCCCCTTCCTCAACCTCATTGGCAATGACTGGAAAAATTGTTCTTCCTTTGATTCAAGCGTGTCCCCTCTCTTGGTGAGACCTTCTTTTGGTTCATTCTGTGATATAACCTCACTTGCAGTCCTTCTAAAAAGTTGGCTCAATCATAGCATTATAGAACTAAAATTATTATTCACTAGTCTGACTTCACTGTCTTTTTTGATCGGTGAATTCTTGGAATGGGGTGGTTTAAGATATGCATGCTTGTCCTCATATTCTCATCTATCCTTATCGAGTTTTTTAATCTTCTGCTCCCTATTGTATTTTACAATATTGTCCACTTTCACAAAAACATTATTATAATCTTGTTTAGCAGAATTAAAGATAAAATCTGTTACAATTGGTTGGTTCAGTTAAGTTCTACATTTAATTTATTTAATTTCCTCCCATTTTCTTTAATTAACAACTCAATAATTTTCAAATCAGTGGCGGTAAACAACTCAAGCGATTCCTGATGTAGAATGGATTAGATGAATTCCTTAGTTTTGGTCAATAATTATTGAATGTTCTTGGATTTTTACTGTTTCACGTATGGTGGCATGTTTTATGTTGTACTGCTTAACCATCTGCTATTTCTCCTTGATGTGTGTATTAATTTCTAAAAGTCTTCCATGACAGGAATGGATCCCATTCCTAAGTCAGGTATATTTAAAGTTCATGTAATTAGTATTGTTTCAGTCTTTGATGTTAGTCAAAAGTGCTCTTCGCAGCACATGCAATGTGCCCATAACTGACTCCTGCAATTCATATGGAGTTACACTGTATTAGCAGCATGCCAAGAATGACGGTTTATTCTTTTTTTAATAGACCCATTGCTCCTACTTTTATTGGAACTCTCTGGGTGTCTTTCTCCCACACGGTTCTTATTTCTGCCTGCAGATACTGATATTTTTGGACGTTGTGTCTCTCCTTTCATGAGACACTGTAATCACTAGGTGTAGCAATTCTAATGTGCAATGCTACTTTTGTCATTTTTTCATGGACTACTGTTTCTGATTTTCATGCACCTATTTTTTTGAACTGTTGGTAATAGGTCAATGTACACGTCATCATTCTCTGCAATGCTTCATAGTTTATGTTTCCAATGCTTGTCAGCTACTTCTTTATTGCAGTGTTTGCACAATCCCCAGTGCAACAGTCTTGCCACGTTATTGTGCCTTTCAGTGTACATGCCACCCAGCAACAAGATATAAGACTGTTTCCAATTCTTTTTTACATAACCTACATCTGTCTGTATCTCCCACATGCTCAGTGGACCTTGTAAACCAACATGTATGTAGTCCATTATCCTGCACTTCTATTATTAACCTTTCATCTTTTAGTTCCATCGCACCTCTTCTTACCTATTCCAGCATCAAATCCTTATCAACTTAAGGTTGTTCCAGGAGATCTCTATGTTTGCCACTATATTTATGGATTTTCCGCTTTTTTTTTTTTCTCATGCAATCCTTCTCCATATATTTTCTTTTGTTTTTGGCACATTCAAGTGTTGTCTGTTTCTGCCTACTTCTGCATTGATTTCCATTCCCACTTGACACTTTAATGCTTCTGCTAAGCTAAGTATAGAGGTCATCTTAGACTTCATCTCCTCATGTTTTAAAACTTTCACTATGTTTGGATTTGATGAGGTGAGCAGATATGTTTGCAGTCCCACGATGGCAGATGTGTACATGTAAGCAGCTTCAATTATTATGTAAATTTGAGCAACAGATTTTTTATATAAATAGCAGAGTCTGATTGTATAAAAAGTGCATAGTCATCCCCTTTGGGAAAAACAAGGTGCCCACAAATTACCACATAGGTGGTAATCCATTAAGTACGGAAGAAGTAATTAGAGGTTTGGGACCAACGTAGATAGTAATCTCTCCTTTGATAATCACGTTGCCAAAGTGGTTAGAAAGACCTTCTATATAGCCCACCTTATCACGAAAGGGCTCGCATCTAGATCAAGAGAGGTCATTGTGCCCCTCTACTCATCACTCATCAGGCCCATAATTGAATACATTGCCCCTTTTGGGATGTACCATACCCGACACCTGCAGCAACTGGAGAGACCCCAAAAGTACCTCACCAAGAGGATCATGGGCTACAAACAGATGTCCTATGCAGCTTGACTAAAGAAACTCCAGCTCTACTCAGTTGCTTACCGCCTACTCGGAGGCAATCTATGCCTGATGTACAAAGCCATGTCAAACCCAGAATTAATGGACATGCTCCACCTCAAAAAATCCAAGTCCCTTAGAGCTACACGCTCCAGGGACCTAAACCTCAGCACAAAAATAAACAGGACATGCTGGAGGGACAGATTCATTTCCCAGATGCTCCCCTCACTCTGGAATAGAATCCCAATTCATGTTAGACATAGCCCCTCGCTGACCCTCTTCAAGCGAAATCTGGACGCGTGGATGGGAAATCACAAATTCACCCCTGGGATCTCTTCTGTGTCCCTGCTAGACAGAGGCACAGTAAACTAATCTTAAAAGGGTACCTTCTGTGACCTACTTTACAGAGGCACAGTAGGCTAATCTAATAGGGAGGCGGAAGCCAAATGCACTCTGGCTAGGCTTATAAATGCCCTAGGGAGATAGCCTAGTATCTACCTATGAACCTATGAACCTTCTGGCTAGTATGCATTTGGTGTGATGTCCCTTTAAATGTACTTGTATTTAAGCATGCACTTTATTCCGGGAAGGGTTTTGATTGGTTTGCACTCATGATGCCAATGGATAAAACTGGTTTGCTTTGTTTTTGTTTGGGTTTATGCTATGCTGTTTATTTTAAGGCTTAAAGTTAATAAATAGCCTTAAATATAATTTGAGTGCTGGTCATTTTTGCATTTTATATATATATATATATATATATATATATATATATATATATATATATATATATATATATATATATATATATATATATATATATATATACACACACACACACACACACACACACACACACACACACACACACACACACACACACACACACACACACACACACACACACACACACACACACACACACGTATACACATATATTGAAAAGTAAGAGGGAATGGGGAATGTACACAACAGAGAAATAAGTCCCTCATTAGTCTAAAGATGTGAATCCGGGTACTAGCCAAGTCACTGAAAGCAGACTTTAAGGTATAAATAGCCTCCAAAGCTAAGGATAACCATAAGGCATTTTTCAGTTATGTCCACAATCTTAAGGGCAACACCCAACAATGTGCGGAATTAATTGTAGATGGCATCACCTATACTCAGCTTGGAAGACATAGCAAATCTACTGGCTGACAAATTCAGTTCATATTTTACCCCCCCATCATCCCTAGCTCTCTCCCAAAAAATACCTTCCATCACTCCACTGACAATTATCACCATAGAATAGGCTGCAACTGCACTCTCTAAAGCTACAAATAAGGTTACAATGGGGCCTGACAATATACCAGGTTTCCTCTTAAACAGCTTAAATCAGGACTTATCAGGTCCATTAGGATCTCTTTTTAACCACAACCTCCAGACTGACTTTTTCCTGATAGAGTGGAGGACAGCAACAGTCATCCAACTGCATAAAGGGGGACCATCTCCCGACCCAGGAAATTACAGACCCATAAGTTTGACTAGTCTTATATGTAAGGGCATGGAAAGAATAATCATGGACCTGAGAAATAATGACACAGAAGACCTCCAAACACTGTACCCAAACAAATTTGGCTTTGTCAAGGGCAGGTCATGCCTATTGAACCTCAATGATTTCTTTGAAAAAGTCACTAAGGCAATGGATAAGGATAAAACAGTACATACTGCCTACCTCGACCTGGCTCAGGCATTTGAGACAATTCCCCACATAGGTATTATAAATTTATAAATTAACTCCCAAAAATGGACAGAAATCTCTCTTTCACCAGATGGACAGTCATTCGGCTCATGGACAGGACACGTGGTTAAAATGGGTGAATCCAGATCCAGCAACAGGCAAGTTACTACTGGTGTGCCACAGGGCTCAGTACTGGGATCACGTCTGTTCAAAATATACTTCTCTAAAGTCAAGGCAAGTGTGGAAATCCTCTGGATGACAAAGTTTGCAAAAGACTGCAAGCTGGAGGCAATTGCTGAAACCCCCAATAATGTAGATATACTTAGCAGAGTCTAGATCAGACAAATTATTGATGTCAGGTCCATGGCCTAAAACTAAATGCAAAACATGCATTATCATACACTTTGGGAGGTCAAATACCACTGCAAATTACAACATCAATAACACGCCCCTTAGAGTGGACACAGAGGTGAGAGATCTAGGTAAAAAGATAGATAGTAGCCTGAATTTTGACCACCAAGTGTCCACAGTGATGAAGAGATCCTTTTATGTGGCTCAACTTATAAGTAAAGGTATGCATCCAGATCCAAGGACATTATAGCCCCCCTGTACTCAGCCCTCATTAGTCCAACAATCGAGTACAGTGCACCATTTGGCCTGTAATTGACTAGGCACTTACAAAAGTTGGAGCAACCTCAGAGGTACACAGGGTGTAAACAACATGAACTATGTGGATAGACTAAAAGCCCTATCCCTTAACTCTGTCTCCTACCGACTATTAAGTTGTGACCTATGCCTAACCTACAGTCAACTCACAAATCCAGTCCTGATGGAGCTGCCACACATGTGCAAGTCAAATACCATGAGGGTCACCTGATCTAGCAATCTAAACTTAGCAACTGAAACAAAGCATGCTGAAGTGACAGATATGTGTCTCAGAGATTTTCCTTCTTTGAAACAGACTTCCTATTCACATTAATCATATCCCTTCCGTGTCCCTCTTCATTTGGATCAATGGACAGGGAACTGGAAAGTCACACTTGAAGTAGTACTTATGTCCCTTATGAACCGTGGCAGTCTGTAGGACACTCAATGCGCAGCCACAAATCCATGCCATTCTCTTGCTCCTAGGGACCGTATATTGTGTAAAATCAGTTATATTGGCTAGGCTTGTAAGGACCCTTAAGCCATTAGCCTAGTAATCTCCTATAAACCTATGGCAATCATATATCCACCATAATCAGGAAATCCTTCTATCTGCTTCAGGTTTAGCTTGAACGTGAATATCTTCAGGTAACAAAAGAGGTCATCCTACCATAGTTTTCTTCCTTTATTATTCTGTCCATCATCAAACACAATATCCCTTTGGTTTGTACAAGTCCAAGCATATCACTCAAGTAGAAAGGGTCCAAAAATCATTATTAATAAAGGGAAGGGAAGGTATTCGATTCTTCATCTGTTCCAAAGGATTAGCACAGCTCCTCATATACTCAGTAGTCTTCTCACTGCTCCAAAGTGGCCTGGGTAATGCTTACCAAACGTGAATGCCCAAATCCTATTTGATCTTTGTAAAACCAGTGGTTCTATGAATACCTACGCAATGGCAATAAATCTACGCCAATAAATAAACAAAATGTGCTGGAGCGACAGGTTCCTAATTCAATATATCCTCAGCCCATGAAATAAGTTATCACTATAGGTCAAACAAAGTACTACTTTGGCTACCTTTAAGGCTAGTCTTGATGACTAGATGTGTAAGCACAAATTTAAACCAAGGTTGTAATATGCAGCTCTGCTTGGTTTGGAGGTAAGTACTATAAAGTGCTTATAAAGGGAAGCACGAATATTTAAATGTGTCTGCATTTGGCTAGGCATCTTATGGTCCCTGTAATCAATTGCCTAGCATTGCTCCTATGCTCTTAAAAACAAATACATATTAAAATAGTTAAAAAACCGCAAATACAACTTACCACAATAGCCCGATAACATACAACCAGAGAATTACTACCTAGATGTATTGTGTGTTTCAGTTCCTGGTGCTAAACTGATTCTTACTGCCAAAAATAATGAAGGTTATAATACCTGGGAAATGTATATACATACTACATATACATGCACAGGGCAAACCGCATATTCATTGGGCTGCTGTTATTCAAGCCGCATCTGAAGTCAGCAGATTCCTATTTGCATATTGGTTATTCAGCAACTACCTGTGGTTCAAAGTCACAAAAAAGAAAGAAAAATTAATGTTGTAAAGTAAAGCGGATTGTTTGCCTTACTTCTTTGGTGTAAATTATTTCTCACATTTAAAACAAGAAAAGAAACAACAAATAAAACGTAAGCAAATTAAATAAATAAACAATACAAAGAAATCTACAACCAAAATGTTTAAAACAATCTTTCTCTTTGTGCATACATAATCAGAAAGTGAAGAAAGAAACAACAGATCTGTCAACAGATCTGTCAGTTTAGTGAAGGGGATTAAGCGATGAACTGCTAATGAACTTCACGGTCTAGATCAAGGCTTGGTTCCCTTATCCTCCAATTGTCTATTTTGTAACTCTAAACAAGTCAGTTTTCCAGACAGTGTTCCAATCTCACATCTGAAAAGAGGCATGTAACTAGTAAGTTTATCTGGTTAACAAATGAATAGAAAATTTATAACATATATTATAAAGTTATATCAATGCAGTATTTCACAGGATTTTTATTTTTATTTTATTTAGTTTTATTTATTTTACATTTGTTTACTGGGAGAGTACGACCGGGCAAGAAGGAATGGAAATCAAACCAGAAGTAAATAAAAATCAGGTAGCAACTGAATTTGCTAAAACAACAAAAGAAAGAATATAATTTGGATGATCAGATGAAAAGGCAAGTAATGTGGAAAATGCGTAAATATCATTGTAAGCATAGAAAATGTCTGGAAGAACACTTATCAGGATCAAATGCAGGAATGGTTAAGTAGAGGTGAATTCAAACCAAAAGATGAAAGGTTAATAAGATGGTGGGCTGTGTACACGTTGTTTTACAAAGTCCATTGAACATGTGAGAGAAACAGTCAAATGTACGTTTTGTAAAACAGAATTGGAAACAGTCTCACACCTTGTTGCTGGTTGTGACATACTAATGGCAGAAAGATTGTATACTGAAAGGCATAATAATGTGGCAAGACTGTTGCACTGGGGATTGTGCAAACATTATAATACTGAAGTAGCTGAAATACACTGGAAACATGAGCCAGAAAGCATCACAGAGAATGATGAAGTCTATATTACATGGGGTCACCCATTACCAACAGTTCAAAAGATAGATGCGAGAAAAACAGATATAATAGTCCATGAAAAGAAGACAAAAGTAGCATTGATCTTTGCAATCATTACACTAAGTGACTATAGTGTCTTGTGTACAGAGAGACACAAAATCATAAAGTATCAAGATTCGCAGGCAGAGACGAGAGCAATGTAAAAGAAAGATACCCAGACAGTTCCAATAGTAGTAGGAGGAACAGGGCTTATAAAAAGAATCTACAGTCATATTTAGATATGTTAACAATATATGTAACTCTGTATGAATTGCAGAAGGAGTCATTACTGGGCACATTGCAGGTGCTGTGAAGAGCACTTTTAAATGACATCAAAGATTGAAATGGTACTAATTTCATGAACTTTAAACATGGTTTGACTTAGGAAGAGGGCCCATTCCCGTCATGGTATTAGGAAACCCAAAAGACTTGGAGATATTAAAAAAAATGGGGATTAACCCATATGTCACTAGATGGGTAGCCAACTACCTCACCAACAGAAGCCATACTGGTGGAGATGGAATGCCCAATTTTGACAGTATGGCTTCTGTTGGTGAGGCAGTTGAATACCCATCTAGTGACATATGGGTTAATCCCCAGTTTTTTTTTTGTAATATCTCCAAGTCTTTTAGGGTACCAGAAGGTCTGTGTTGGGCCCACTACTGGTTGGAATCTGTTTCTCAGAACTCCAGACAAAAGTAGACAGCCTGTGGTTTACCAAGTGTGTGGATGACTGCAAACTGGGAGCAATCACTGAGACCTCTAAAGATATTATCATATTACTAACACAGTCAAATGAATGGTGCCAAAGTCACGGACTAAAACTAAATGCAAAAAAGTGCATAATTCTCCCCTTTGGCAAAGAGGTATCCCTTGCAAATTGCAATATAGGCAGCACCCCCTAAGCTTGAACCCAGTGGTGATTGACTTGGGAACACAAGTTGATAGCAGTCCAAACTTTGATCACCATGTGTCCACGTGGTAAGATACGCCTTTTATGTTGCACACCTCATAAGTAACAGCATCGCATCCAAGACCAAGGATGTTATAACTCCACTCTACTCCACCCTCATCAGACCACCAACAGAGTACAATGCTCCCTTTTGCAAGTATCTCACCAGACCTATGCAGCAGCTAGGCAGACCACACAGGTTCCTAATCACGAGAATTCATGGACTCCAAAACATGGCCTACATGGAAAGACTGAAAACCCTGTCACTGTACTCTGTGTCCTACAGGCTGCTGATAGGCAACCTGTGCCTGGCCTAGAGAGCAGTCTCTGACCCTGCCCTAATGGAAATGTTGCATGTCTGCAAATCAAATGGGACAAGAGTCACTCTTTCCAGAGATCTCAACCTAGCCTGTGACTTAAACAAAATATGCTGGAGAGACAGATATGTCTCCCAGAGACTGCCGCTACTCTGAAATAAACTCCCAATTCTCATTATTTAGAGCTCCTCAATGACCCTATTTAAGTGCAACCTGGACAACTGGATGGGAGACGTGTGTGCATGTGTGTGTGCCCACATGTGTGGGTTTGTGTGTATAGATATGTATGAAACTGTCTCTGTGTTTGTCTATGTGTATAAGACTACCTCAGAGTGTTTTGTGTGTGTGTGTGTGTGTGTGTGTGTGTGTGTGTGTGTGTGCGTGTGTGTGTGTGTGTGTGTGTGCGTGTGTGTGTGTGTGCGTGTGTGTGTGTGTGTGTGTGTGTGTGTGTGTGTGTGTGTGTGTAGCTGGGTATGTATCTGTAAGTTTGCATTTAACTGGCAATTTGTGTGTGTGTGTGTGTGTGTGTGTGTGTATGTGTGTGTGTGTGTGTGTGTGTGTGTGTGTGTGTGTGTGTGTGTGTGTGTAGGTGGGTATGTATGTCTGTGAGTTTACATGTTAACTGTTAATTTTTGTGTGTGTATGCATGTGTGCATGTGTGTGTATATTTGTGTGTGCATGTGTGTGTGCCCACGTGTGTCGGTTTGTGTGTATAGATATGTATGAAACTGTCTCTGTGTTTATGTATGTGTATAAGACTATCTCAGAGTGTTTTATTTGTGTGTGTGTGTGTGTGTGTGTGTGTGTGTGTGTGTGTGTGTGTGTGTGTGTGTGCGTCTATGTGTGAGCGTGTCTTTGTAGGTTCATGTGTGACAGCTAGCATAGATGGTAGGAGAACATTGGAAATCTTCCTTGCAACTGTGCTGTGCTCAGTTCAGGGACATGCTAATTAGCTCCTAATGGGCTTTTCCTTCATGCAGCTCTTGCTCGCCTCTAATTCACTTTTTATCACTGTAGCACTAATAGTGCTCATTAACAAAACGCTAATAGTGCTACACCAATATTGTATTTCTGAATTCCACCCTTCATCTTGATTTTTTACTATTATGGAGCTTTACTTTACTGATCCTCCACTGAGAATGGGCTTTACCACGTAAACGGTCCTGACCAATAAATAAAATGACACCCTATTGGCTATCCCAACACTGGCTGTTCTCTGCTGCTTTTCTTTTTTCCTTCCTCATGTCATTACCCTTGTATCTGAACCCCATCCCCCCTCCTGTGTTGCACCTGTTCCAGACCTTCTCATTTTCTCTGTCAGTTACAACCTTCCATGTCATGTGCCTCATCCTTACCCCTCTCTCCCTCTTTCATTCCTGGCCCTTTAGTTTTTTTCTCTTCTTCCTCCTCATGCTTTATCCTCATCTTCTCCCACCCTTTTCCACTTCCTCCAAATGTTCATTACTCTGCTCTGTCCCCATGTTCAGCATTATTTTCCTGTACAATTTTTCCAGTGGGCACAAATCCCTTACTAACCACTGCCCTCATCTGATAGCCTTAGGGAGTAAGACCATCACCACTAGTATTTTATGCACTCCATTAAGACCATGTCCTACTAAACATGCTGTATCTCCTTCCCTGTCATTGATCATCTCATCCATTTTACTGCATCCCATTCATCTAGAATAGCTTACTGCCAATACCTGCTAATTTATGTTCCCCCTCCCCATCTTGTTCTGACTCCTGCATCTCCACATATGGGTGTGCCTTTGGTCTTCTTCATCTATCACCACTGCATGCCCTAATTTTCCATCTTCACTTCCTTTAAGAAACCTCACAGCTGCTGGTAGCCCATCAAGTAATGATGCTCACTATGTCTTCATTGTGAGGTTGTCTGCATCTTGTAAAGGCAGTTACACTAAGAGAACTGTGACTAAGAAAAACTATTTCTCTCTCTTTCTTTTTTCTTGGAGTGTGTGCATTCATGAGGATGTGAAGGTCTTGAGTCCTGCTACCACATCTGGGATGCACAAGGTCCTGAATCTTACAAAATAAATATTTTTGTCCATTTTGCAACATTGAGATTATTTCTGTTTTGAATAAAAACCTCCAAAGGTTTTCGATGTTTTGGGATCAATTTGTTATCTGTCAGTTGAGTGAGATTCAGTTATTCATTGTAAACTACTTCCTTTTTGTTATTACATCTTCCCTGAATGGCTTTCCCACTTTTCCATTTTCCTTCATCTTCCTTTATCCCAGCCTATCTTCTGTCCCTCAGCTTCACTCGACTGCCTTCCTGTCTCATTTTATTACCCCTAGTCTCCTCAGATTTGCCTTTCACATTTCCTCCTCTCTACTTTCTAGCTCCTCCTAATTTCTCCAGTAGACTTCTATTGGCCTCTCCTTTGCAGCCCACTTCTGTTTTTCTTGCCTGACTAGCCAACTTACTGCCATAAGGTCCACTGGCTTTCCCTTATTTTTCTGAAATCTCCACATCCCGTGTCTACCAAAAGCACTGAGCCAAACTCTTGCCCCACACCCTGTGAATTTATCAGTATTTTCTGTCCTCTGTCCTCCTGTCTGAAGTGTTTACATCCCCATGCCTAGTTATGTTTCCCTGCGTGGAGCTACACCGTTTTTTTAGTTGATTTTCATAGAACAAAGTCAATTATTTCTTCTAGACAATTTAATGTGTTTAATCAGCAGCACGCAGCTAACACCTATTTTAATCTTACTTTATATGACATAAACTATTTTTTTATGTATTACTGAACAGGTAAACTCACTGGTGCAAATGTGTGCCTTTTCAGAGCAAACTAGTAGCACGCTGTCATTAAGTGACATGCTAGGAATCACTTGGAAGGAAAATGGACACTAAGGACATCAAATCCAGTTACTATAAGATGAAGCTAATTCACAAGCCATAGCAGTAAGACTGTGAGCTCAACTGCCACTCTGAAAGTACAAAAATAAATACTAGTAGAAAGAATTCCAAACGACATCCTATGCATGTTGCTGTCCAAGCATGCTGCTCTTTATGTTTTTCTTTTGTAGTATCTCTGCTAAAATCCTTTGTCTATAAACGTCAAGGTGTGTTTTCTGTTTACTCCTTTCTTCTAACAATCTCTAGTAGCCATCTCTATTTAAACATGCTTTTATAGACTTCAGACAGCCCTCTTGCTTCTTAAATCCTTCTGCATGATTTTAACATTCTTTTGGCTTAAATACACTTTCCAAAAGGTATTTAATTGCCTTCTCTGTTTAATTTTTTTGCTAAAGTCAGTGTATCAAGCCTGGCTAACTCTCTTTAGAATGTGTAAAAATCTGTTAACCAGTTTACTGTGTAATTTAATTTATTTAATTTTATGCTCAGGATTAACTGTAACCTGTGGAACTTGTTTAACTTGATACTTATGTAATCTCTGTAAATAGTCTGTAATATGTAATGCTGGTATTATGTAATGCTGTATCTGCTTACCCTTTGAGCTTTTCTCCCCAGGCCTCCGCTGAAAATGGACATGCATTCAGTCGGACTATCCCGGTCAACAAATGCAAAATAAATAAAATAAATAAAAATAAAGTACATAGCTGTCCTTCACATTTTTCCCCACCTTTTTCTACAGCCTGTTTTTTTTTTTTTTTTTTTATCTTTCCTCTTTGGTCATGTCATTTCTTCTAGTTAACCACTGGTTTAAATATCATTTTTCTGTAGGATTCAGTCCTCCATTCCCATATACATATCCTTTTTCAGCCATTTTCTGACACCCTTCCCATTTAAAAATCCTTTTCTGCAGTTTTTTTATTCCTTCCTTTTACTTAGCACTATCATTTTCAAGTGTTTAGCTGCCTTCTCAGTTTAAATCTTTCTTCTAAATGTTTTAGCTGAATTGCATGTTTAAATCCTTCTCCTCCCAATTTATAGAACACCCCTCTGATTTAAAGCTGTTTTCATCCTTCTTAAATCCTGCTGCAGTTTTCTGCTGCATTCCTTAATTAATTCATTGTTTTACTGTGGATATTTGCCAAGGCTATAACATTTTACATATAGATTTTCCCAGTGTATCTACTCTGCCATTACCGCTCCAATGTGTATAATTTTGGAGGGGGCTTGGCTTGCATACATATGAAGTAACACTTTAGCCCTAATTCTTAAACATTACCATGAGGTGTACACCTTAAATTAACTTTTCCAAATTCAGAGACAACCCCGTCTCAGTGTTTTAGCATGAAGATGTGTAGCACTGCAGTGAGCTGTCTATTCATAGTCCTGCAGACTATAATACAAACGTTGTACGGTAAAGGCTTTTGCTGTTTCTGTTTCCGTCATGATTTTTATGCCTCACTTATTTCCTTCCTTCAAATTGTGCTGAGCTGTTTTCCACAAGTCCCCCATAAATATCACAAAATGTCTAACAGCTAACCTGAAAGGTAGAGGACTTTGGCTTACTTATTGGAAAAAAAAAATTAAACTGAATGAAAGTTCCAGCATTGCAGTAAAAAATACAACATGCCCTTTCACATGCATTATATGAAAATAGTTTTGCAGGGAAAGGTACATTTTTATGGAGAATATTATTGTTTCAGCCACATGATTGTTGCATGTTTTAACTTCCAAATCTATGCATCAAAACATTCCATATTCAAATCACATAATGTATGAGTTTCTGATGAAGCAGGTAGTATAAAATCTCTGAACTCCCAGAAAGTCAAAAAAAAAATCATCTGTGTTGATTATAAAAATAATATTAGAAAAGAAAGGCAATAAAGACTATACAGGATGTACAGGACATAACAGACATAAGGAAATAAGAGGCCAAAGCAAAAGAGTGGTGCCCATAAGTAGAAAGGCAGCATCCAAAACCAAATGTACGGACAAGGTTAAAAAAAAATGATGTGCCTAATGACCCAACTGGTAGGTATCAGCAACCGGCACAGAAATACAATGCACAAGCAAACAGTGAAACACATAACACAGCCATACTTGCTGAATAAAAACAAAAACATCCACATCTAGAAAGGAAAAAAAAACACACCAGCACAGTTGCAAGCAAGAGTAGAAAACAGAGGACAATCACACAAAGTGAATTTAATTAAATGCTCAAAGCACACAAGTACCATCAACAAGACATGCCCCTAACAAATAGAAGAACATGAAAATGACACTGGAACCCATAACCTTCCCTTAATTTTTTCCACAAAGTAAGGCAAAGCATAAAATCAACAGATGCACAAAGTAGAGAAGATGAGAAAAAGGGGGAATGCAGCAAGAAGGCACATAGCAACAGCTGACAATGACAGAATGTACTGTAACCCTCAATATCTCAAAGAACACCCATCATTCTGCAATGCCACACCCACTGCATCAACTGCTTTCCCAATAATGGACCTTGCACACAAAACCATGAGTACATAGAAAAGCAACACATACCAACAAAAATGTACTTACCTCCATCCTGATACCATAAGCATTCACAGATCATAAGACAACACCATGGATAAGTACCCAATAATCATATGCAACAACATTTATTTATATTTCCACATACAGATATACTGACTGGGACAAAGGTATACTGAAACTAAGGCAGGATTTGTATGAGCAGCTAAACAAATACCAACAGAGGGTGGCATTAATTAAAATATCAAGACAGGGGTATGTGCCAAAATAAGATGGTATGTGTATAGGATAGCAAAATATATGTGGTGGCTGTGAAACACTAAGGTGCATGATGGCATGAAGGATATCTGTGGTACCATAGGTCTCTTTCTGTGCCTGCAGTTGGCACAGGGTATCATGATTCTACACCAAAAAGCATCTCTGGGGTTTTGTTGGAAGACTACAAAAGGACTGCCTCAGTAAGTCTGTCCACATGGTTCTGTTCAACAATGATTACAATCAACAAGTCATGCAGTCCAACACTGCATTCCCAGCATAGTGCACTACACTTACACCTCAACCTCTAAGAGCAAGAAATCTGGACATTGCCAAAAATAATTGGAGGACAAAGATTCAAAGTCAGAGACAGATTTTAAATGTTGTTCTTATAAACTTAGAACGTTGCTAGAATAACACGTTTTGTGTGCATGCATTTTCTGAAGGATATGAAGTCCATGACTCAGACTGTATGCCATTATTGAATGACTTTAATCCTCAATGATTTGCCAGAAAACCACAAAGTTTAGGAAGAACAGATACAAATATGAGGCCAAAATATGGACGTTCTGCAAATATCTGGACAGTTGAAAGATATGATACTATAGCATTAGTGCCACCTTTCAAAAGTCCTGTGTGTAAGTCAATGATGCAACACACAGCTTATGCACCAACCTGAATGTTGCTAGAAACAGGAGTGGAATATGCTGGGCTAGTAGAACATGTATGACATGTGTGTGTCATATCACCATGGTCTGTCCCTCACATAGTTATCATGGACCCAGTCATACAGGGAGTATGCAGTCATAAAGACGATCAATTGGACTCTTGAGAAAAGGAGGAAATTAGGTAGTGTTACTATTTATGCAAAAAACCCAGAATGTCCAATTACAAGATATTCAAAAAGATTTAAATTACAGGAAAGAAAAATACCTGCACAAGGAAAAACTGTCAAATGTTTCAAATAAAAATGTATGTTAATTAGTACAACAAATCCATGCATTACACATGCAAATAACTTTGGGATGCCTGGAAAAGCAAGCAACAGACGTGCAAAAATATAAAGAACAAAACCCAGAGATTTTTGAAAGGTATAAAAAAGAAATAAGGACATGTAAAAAAAAAAGAAATCTGCTATGGTGCAATATTTATCCAAAGGAGAAAGCCAAACTAATCAATACAAAGAATCAGCTCCAATGAAATCTGAAGAGAAATACTGGCAAAGGCATGGAGAGACAGAAAATTTCACAATACAAAAGTAAGAAAACAAAGGGAATGTAGAGGAGAAGATTAGTAACGTATAAGTTAGAAACTGAAGTCGAGTACTTGTGAAGTGAAGGATTTAATGCAGAAAGTCTATTGCAGGTCATGGCATGGCGTGATGGAACAATGAATCTTCATATTAAGCAGAAACATGTATAGCAGGAAAAGAAATACGGACATGGGAAAGAAAAGGAGATTTTATATTTTGCTATATTTATGCAAAGGAGAAAGCTGTGTAAAATGCCAATGTAAAAAAAATGCAGCACCAAAGATATTTGCAAAATACAGGCAAAGGCATCTGTTTATGTAAATTATTCACAATACAAAAAAATAAAAAAACAAAGGGGGAAAGAAAGTGAAGATTAGTAATGGAGAAGTTAATGAAGCAGAAACTAAAGTTATTGATTACCTTCACAATAATGTTCCCGCCATGGGATTAGAAACCCAAAGACTCGGAGAAATAAAAAAAGTGTGTGGTCTCACATGAACATCTCCAATGCAAAGCATCATACACCTCTGCAATGTCATTGGGAGTGAGTAGGAAAGGGTAGTTATCTCTTTCATGTCCATGCAGAATGATGTCACCACCACATAACGCCACCATATATCTAAGGGCTGTATCCAGTGCCATATAATCTGTTCCAAGTGGAACATACATCCATGTGGTTGAGCATCAGTGAAGGTCTGAGCATGACACTGTATTATGCATAATGAAGTCTATTATTACATACTGCTGTGCCAATATATGTGCATAATCCTCTGCATTACCCAGGATGTAGTTAAACAGAGTGCTGTAATGAGTGTAACTTTTATGGTCATAAGGCACAAAACTGGTGTCCCTTGTGCCAATGTTACCTAATGCTGCAGTGTCCTTTTCTTAGGTATTTGTTGTAGATCGGCCTCTTCATCTCATTGGATGCATCTCTCCACACTGACCATTGAAATACCCCTGGATATCCTTGACCCCTTCCTAACAATGGTGGTGATCCTTACTACTACTACTTCTCCCAGCCTGGTGGGTATTGGTGTGCTGTGCTTCTCACTATGTCATTTCCCACTACTGTTTTAAAGGTTATTGCCCTGCCCCTACACTTATAGGTCTTCTTGAGAGTATGCCCCTAGCAAGAATGGCTATTCACCTGCCACACTTACAGAACATAAAACCCTCTAGCACCAAGATGTTGATGTGCAACAGCCTACTCTAACTAGTTGTAGTAGGACAGACAACAGCAACATCTCCTGGTTTATTTCTGGTACACAGGTAATGCCATTCACCTCAGATTCCATGTCTGCATACTCCATCCTTTCTCTTGCAATATCGTCATTGTGACATGTTTATCAATATTGTTGCAGGAGATTAATTTGTTTGAACTCACAAACAGCTAGGGCTACTGACACTGAGAGCATGTATCCTTTTAATGGAATAGCCTGTCCGTTAGTGAGTAAAACATGCAATTGCATATTCAGCCAATATATCGTCAGTGAAGTTTTCAAGACAGTCAGATGATGACATGGTTAGCTGATTATGAGGCACATACCCCTCAGGGACCCCCCCCCATATAGTGCAAGTATTCCAGCTATGCACTTCTACTAAAATTTGCCTTTATCATTGCACTTCTAACTTTTTGATCACAAAGGCTTTTGAAGTCAAGTAATTAATGCCTTGACATCTGAAAAGACATCTGTCAATGTAACAACATGTCCTAGGATTCAAAAAGACTTGCCATGGTGCAGAAGCCTTAACTTCAAAGGTTTCCATATCACAGTAAATCTAGGCAATTCATAGACTACTGTCCCACTATTGTTTTGCTCTGGAAGTGGCCAGAGAGTGTAGAGTGGTATCACTAATGAACTGCATGCAAGTGCAGAAGTCTGAGGGAGCAGCCAATGAAAATTGTCATGTGTTTCCTCACAGAAATGACAGCCACTGCAGAAAAATGCAGCAAAGTGATTCAGGGAACCTAGTTTTCTCAACAAAGATGAAAAAATGATCTTTGTCAGAAAGATAGCATTCAGCCATCATCCCCAAGGAAATGGTCTCAGCTCACACTGTGACTACAGGGAGGTATCATGGACCTGTTCCTATCCTATGTATGTATGTTTGTGTAAGCACAAGTGTGTGTGAATCTGTAAAGGCATGTATATGGCTGCATGGACATGTATGGGTGTGTGTGTGCGTGTGTGTGTGTGTGTGTGTGTGTGTGTGTGTGTGTGTGTGTGTGTGTGTGTGTGTGTGTGTGTGTGTGTGTGTCTGTGTGAGTGTGCATGTTCATGTGTGTGCACACGGACCCATTTGCGCAATCTTTACATTTGTTCATATTGATGGGAGCCGGTTCTACCACAAGAGCACTAGCAGAGTCAAGTTTGATAGCATGGTGTTCAGTTCTGAAACACAGTAACTGCTCATGCACTGACCCAACCTAATCTTCCTCTCCTTGCTTTCTCTCTACTCCTTACCTGATTTACTTTTAGACATTCCACCTATTTTCCTCAAAATAGATCATATGACTTTCTTCTTAGATTCTGATATTTTAACATTTTCTATACTGATCTAGTTGTCACTACTTCTTACTATTTGCAATCATGTGATATTTCTGTATTGAATGGAATTGTTTTACTCTTATGTTTTTTCAGAGTATTCAAAAAATCTAATGATTACCTGCATTTTGCTACAAATAAATTATTGTATTGCGTTGTATATGGATAGTAACTGTATCATAACGTTTGGTATTCCTCTGTCTATATCATCTATGTTTAATTCTGGAGCTTTTCTCTTTGGGTCTCCGCTGAAAAGGGGCACCTGCCAATCGGACTAACCCGGTCAACAAATGTCAAAATAAAATAAATAAATAATAGTTAGCTGTTGATGAGTTGTTCCTTGCTGCAACTTTACATTTTCTCTGAATTGAAGATTCTTGCCCCCACACTCATTAAACCAATCTACACTAGCCAATTAACACTCATGGTAAGAATCACTTTTAATCCCAGGGTCAATTCATTTTTACATCTTAAAATGCCACTTATGTCCTTATTTGTAGCACCAACTATAAATCACTAGATTGAAACACCTACAAATATTTTGTAAGAAAATCAAAGCAAAGTATTTAATTGTTATTCTACATCTAGGAAAATGGGAATATAGGTGAATTATGAGCGAACAGGACTTGAATTAAAATGAAAATATTCCACTGGGAAGGATAAAAAGATAAAGCAAGCTATCTGTAATTTAATACTCAGCTTTACTTTCTGTCAAACACTAAAGAAGATGTGTTATGCATACAGTTCATTTTTTATTAATAAAATTGTAGCAACTACAAGGCCTCACAAGGTCATTTACTGCTCATCTTAGAAAAAAATGCATCTGGGAAGATCCATTTAGCTCAGAGGTACACCACATAATTGCCCCTTAATCTATAGTACCAGCTGGAATTTTATAGTAACTTCTGACCCAAATTTACCTTGAGAAGAATGTGTAATTATCTAGGAAAGGAAGAAAGCTTAGCGTAAAAGTAACCTCAAGGAAAAAAATTACATCATTATGAATAAGAGATTTAGAAGCATTGTGGCCCTGAAAGGTATGTATTATGAGATACAGCTTTTACTGGTAGAAAAAAGCAGAAACTTTAAGAAGCCAAATCTCCCAGCTTATTTGGAAAAATAATTCATATGCTGCTATATAAGATCTAGAATGATTAATAGAAACATGCATGTTTTAAAGGCGTAGGTATTTAATGGAAATTTCAGAGTAGTTTGTCAAATAAATATTAAAATCTTGCATTTTTGCACTTCAAACTGGGTAATAGAACATTTTTCAAAATTAAGTAATTAGTTGTTTCCATAGATTTATTACAGAGTTAGCTCTCTGTGACTATTATGTACAAAACAGGGAAAAGTAAATGTGGGAGATGGGGACAAAAGCCCTTTGTGTCACCATTTCAGACACATATATTTTTACTGTAGCTTTTGTTTTTAATTGAAAGTGTATACAAGACCAAATTTATGTTTTTTTGGGATTCCTTGTGAAATCACAGAAGTCATTCAGAATGTAGGGAAGATAATGTATGCTATTGCTTCTGAAATTGTGAGAACATCTTTCATGCAGAAATCTGCCATCTTTAATTGGAGACCCAAACAATTCTAAAAAATTACGTCTAAAATGATATTATTTCATTAGTAATTTTATGTGAGAGAGGGCCAAATCTTAAAGAATGATAGTAAATGAGTTTGTGTATCTGAGTAGAAATCAGTATTAAAAAATAAAGTACTGAGTGAAGCCCAAATTATTTGAGCTTTGTGCAACCACAGGTGTGTGTGAAGGCTATAATTAATTAAGGGGAGAGCAAAGCTATATAATACAAGAAGGCATATATATAAAATTACGAACAGATCTTAATATAACTTTCATTTATATAGGGATTGATAAGAACTGTCACATTAAAATAAATAATGCACAATGTAATTCAACTATAATAAAGAGTTTTGCAAGTCAAACACAAATGAATGCTTATTGATGTGTTGTATCTCTATTAAATTGTGTCTTCCCTAAGATATCTACCTAGTGAAGAAGCAGATCGAGGACAAGACTTCCCAGCATAGCCAGCCTTAGACTTAGGCCAACTAGGCAGCTGCCTAGGGCGCCGCTCTAGCAGGGGACACTTTCCCGTATTTATTTGGTGTAGGGAGACCAGGATGAGGGCAATAGGTGCTGTGGTGGGGACGCTGTGGAGCCTTTTTGCCTAGGGCACCAGTTGACCTAAGGCCGCTACTGCTTCCCAGGCAGCCATGTAGGGCCACATGCTAATGGTGGGACCCATAACACCAATGATAAAAAGTCTACTGTGCCCACTGCTGTAATGCTGTATGTTACTGGCACTCAGTTACGGACTGGGCGGTAAGTTCTTTAATTGTCTAGTGAAAAACTGAAAAAAAAGGAAGTGTGTTGATTAGTCCCTACAGGTCTTTATTCAAGTGTTACTGTCATTGCTGCTGCTGTACTACTCTGTGTGTTACTGAAACTTTATCATAGACTGGTTGCTAAGCTCCAAGACTGTCTATTTGAAACTTGAAGAAAAAAAAAAGGATTTTGTTTGGGTAACTTTAAAATCACCACTGACTAGAATACATCTGCTTCCTACAATATATGGTTGATCTGTAATTAACTGCATAATGTTAACCTTTTGTTTCCCATATAGGAACACTGGCGGTAGCATATTCTGTTACCTTTTATTTCTGTTAAAAAAAGAAGAAAAACTCTACTGTTCTTTATTTAACAAGTTCATTAAAATTATTCTACAACAGTAAAATTAAAGTTATTTTTGTCTCTATCACGAATGTCACACCGTGTTCCCTTTACTACGAAAAAATAAGACAGACCTCAAACAATATTTTGCCTGTTTTCCCTCATTGGCATACAAAAATACATGAGATATCCTTTTTTTCCCGTATGAGGAGAGCGATGTGGAAAGTTTCCAGAGCAAGTGAAGTTTTTTTTTCCACAGTATTTTCTGCGATCATAATTGTAGTGATTTCTGTATTTTATTTTATTTTATTTATTTAGGATAGGTTGCAGTCATCAGGACTTTAAAGTGCAGTCCTATGTGTAGCTTTATGAGTAACTGTACTCACCTTGCAATGTAGTGTGCTACTATAATTGTTGTTTTGTGACCTGGTCACTAGGTCGCTACTCTAAATATATTTGGAGAAATCTCAGTAGATTTAAGTTTAACAGCAGATATTAACTGTTATCTGCAACTTTTTGTCACAGAAGTATACTTCACAGCTTCTCTTGATTTTGCAAAACATTCCTGATTTTGCCTCATATCTTTGCCCTGTCATTTATTTAATTTTTCAGGTAAAACAATTGAGTTCATAGGTTCATAAGTCGGTATCAGGGAACAGATTATTTAAGTATTTTGAAGGCTAGCAATAAAAGCTAGACTGTTACTTGAAAATAGTTACTTCCTCAATACAAAGAGGATAGGGAGCTAAGCCCGGGGTTCAATTGTGATTTCCCAGTTTACTATCATAATGTCAATAATCATTTCTATTTTGAACTAAAACATCGATTTCTTTACTCAAAATTTGACATTTACAAGGGTGTAAATGTTGAACAAACCCAGTAATGTCGAGTCACCATAATTTGACATACCATTTCCCCTGCACCTATTAGAAAAGGAACAACAGTTCTTGTTGTCAGCAGTACAAATGTACTGCACAACACTAAACTTTACATTTTTGCAGGGATGAAAGCCCCCATGCACCCCCCACTCCCTGCAAATTATATATTCCAACTCCGAGATCGCACTACAGTGAGGAAAGGGATGAATTTCCCAAACTGCACTGTATCGCAATCTCTGACAGTATTTTGAGTTCACATCAGCAAATGCACAGTGCATTCACTGATAAGAACTTTTGACATGGAGATGTTCAGCAAGATGGACATTCGAAAATCCAAGTTTTGAGTGTTCCATCTGTGAAGCATTTCCATTCGCAATTTTCATAGTAAACCAGATTTCCCATCTAGACATCAAAGCTATATTTTAAAGCAGTAAGAGCTTTGCTTTGCTTTACAGAGAATTTGTTACAGAAGTAGAGATTTATTTGGAAGAGATATCTGTTATGCCAACAAACTATATTTATTATTCAATATAGATGAGGGTCCTTTTATGTTGTATTTGTACTGCCACAAGCCATGCAGATGTGTAGTTGATCAAGCAGAATTGGATTATTTATAGTTTTTGTTGGCCATGTCCAAACTGACCCTTAGCATTCTACAGGAGACAGAGAAGAGAGACATATCTTTTAGTCATTGTGCATAACATTGGGGGCACATACCCAAGATTTCTTTGGGTATGGATAAACTGTGGGCTTTCAAATTGGGTTAGATCTTTGAACAGGTGCAAACCTATGGGTACAAACTGTATTCTAGCATGCACCTGATGAGGGCTTATTAGAGAGAAATGTTGACCTCTTCAAACTAAGAGCAGATAGATGTTCCTAGGAATCTTTATAGAAAGGTAGAAGGATTTTTATAATTATAGTGGATGCACTGAGGCCAGAAGAAAGTTTGTTATCCATGAAGAAACCTAAATATTCAATAATAGTGTCTGTTTTAAAGCAGGGTGGCACTATATGTGGTAGGTGTGCAAGAGTTCTTGTTTCCCACAGTACAATCCTATATTTGTTTGGAATTCAACTTAGACTGCATTCCTGAGTTTGTTTGAGTTAGACCTTCCTGGAGGATCTCCATGTCTTCACTGGAGCTGATAGTGAACTTGGTCAACTAGAGATCTTTTTTTTTTCAGATTTAACATCAAAGGACTAGGTGCCAAACATAAGTGGTCCAAAAACAGAGCTCTGGGGTACATCACTGGTTACAAGTCTCTGCAAAATAGTGTGATATTAATTCTAATGGAGTGGTGTCTATCAATGAATCATGTGGCAATCCAGTGGCGTACAGAGATATCCATAATGATTTATTTTTCAAATCTGTTAAAGATGCCATTTTGGGGGGTAGCATCAAAAGACTTAACCACTTTAAAGTCAGCTGTGTGCAATCTGTTATCCTTATCTAATGCTTTGATGCATCTTTCAATGAAGGCCACTGGGTTTAATTAACAAGATGTTTATAAAGCAAAATTGGTTAAGCTTTAAGGAATGTAGTTTCCCTATGTTCCTATTTTTGAGGTCCATAATGATTTGTTGTGTCACTATCCAAATTATTCTTCGCAGCTTGATAGGTCTATAATTCTTACAGCCCACAATGACACCTCTCTTGTGGAGTGAAACTACTGCAGCTGTTTTCCAGGCTTCTAGTACATATCCAGTGGAGAAGTTTTAGAGGAAGATGTAATAACAGGTATTTCATATTTACCAAAAGGTGCCCTGTATGTTATCAACAGTCATAGACCTGGTTGTATTAGTTTAAGAGAGTGCTTTTACTATTAGTGTAATTACTGGAGAGATATGGACTGAAGACTTTGTACTCAATAATTTGCAGTTGACAAAGGTGAGGAAAACTCAGCAGAAGCTGAAATTTGAGATATAATGTAAAATAAATGAACAGGTTAATTGATCCAAGTATCTGAGACTGGTGGTTGAGAAGAAGGGAAGTCTGAATATCGAGGTAAAACCTAGAATCAGAAGGGCTGCAGCCAACTGGCACAGAGTGTTGGGGTATTCTGTGACAAAAGAATTCCAAATAAGTTAAAGTGCACAAAAGAGAGGTGTGACCAGTAAGTACTAATATATGGTGCAGAAACTTGGGTAGTGAAGGCAGAGCAGTTAAGGAAGCTAAAAATGATGGAGATGAAGTGCCTGAGATCGGTGATAGGATGCATACTGTGGGACAGATAAAGAAATGATAACTTCAGAGCAGAAGCCAGAATATGTCCAATTGCAGAGAAAGTCAAAGAGAACAGATTACAGCAGTTCTGGCACAAGCAGAAATCAATCTTGTGAAGAAGATTTGGGAGAGACAAGAAGAAGCAAGAGAAAACAGTGCATCCATCAAAGAGATGGATGGATTTTGTGAGAGAAGAGCTATAATAGTCAGGTATGATGGCTGAAGAAAGTAGGAGAGTTACACTGAATCAAAAGAGATGGCATAGCTGACTTACTCCCCATGACCCCATGTTCAAAACTGCAAAAAGGAGATTGATCATGATGATGATGATGATGATGATGATGATGAAAGGGGAGAAGCTGAAACTGAATGTATCTGCAAGGGTGCTAGTTATGTCCTTTGTGTTTGAGCAGGTGTTGCCATTAGAAGCAAACTTAGTGCAATGTGTTGTATTATTTCTGAGATTCTTTACATTAAGAATGTCTTCTGGTCATCCTTTGTAAATTTATTTCTGCAGCATTTGATCTTGCTCCTGAGCTCTTTTTTTAACTCTGTTGAGGTTAAATATAACACATCGGGGTTTTGTTCTATTCTAGTCTTACGGCTATTAACATTTTTCTTTTAGCAGAGAGTTTATTTACAGTTGACTTTCACCAGAGGTGTTTGTTTCTAAACTTGGCATTCTATTTCTGTTATAGAGGAAAATGAACCTCTATACAAAAGTTATAATTTCAGGTTGTAGTTGGTGGAATTTGCTATAGGGACAGTGAAATGAGAAGGACTTTTGCTATAAATTTATTTATTTATTTATTTATTTTACATTTGTTGACCATTAGTCCAACTGATGATATATATCCTACATAGTAGAGGAGCTCGGGAAAAAAGCTCCACTGTGAAATATATATATATCATCATATAATCAAAAGTATTTATAAAACAATAATATAAAGTTTAAAAGAAGTAAAGAGAGATTTACAAAGTCAAAAAGAAAGAATAAGATAAGTACAACAATTTGAAAAATAATAGAGCTAACTAGAAGTAGTAACTCTCAACAATAAGTGTAAGTTGTGAGCTCAGTGGAGGGTGTAATTAGCAAAAAATTAATGGGACATACTTAGTCGGATTAGTACAAGGAGTACCACAGAGTTTTAAGATGTTTCTTGATATGTTTTGAAGAGATGGTGAGTCTTGATTAGTCATATGAGTCTTGAGTTGATTCCAATGTTTACCTATGGAATTTAGAAAATTATGCATCTCCAGCTTTATTGTAATTTAGCTTTGGAGGATAGCAGGGAGCTTATTAGCGGAGTGTGGCTAGATTTTTTTTATAAGGAGAAATATCTAGCCAGGCTAGGGTATTATTATCTGGGAAGTGAAGGGTCTTGTGAATGACTAGTAATTGTTGGTGTGGTGTGGTTGTTGCTTCCTAGCCAGTTTAGTTGTTTGAGGTTGTGACATGTTGGAGTTCTACTAAGTAGCAGTAATGAATGGGGCCATATATTTATAACAGGTAGAGATGGCTACGTTATTTTTAGATAAGGGAAGTATATATAATAGAAAAATGTTTGGAAAGGAGGGAAATCAGGTGGCAATGTTGTTTTGTTTGCTGGCTGGGGTAGGGAAGGGATTAATTCTGTAGTGTGTCCCAATTTTTTTATTAACAGCTAAATTTTAGTAGTGTTATTATGGCCAATGTTAAGATGATTGTCAATGGTTACACCTAATTCTGTGTATGGTTTTATCAGGGTTAATAACCGTAGCATTATTTGGGGAGATAGAGGCAGCAGGTATAGATTGATTAGTTAAGAGGAGTAAAGAGAAGAGAAAGCTTAGTTTTTGAGCTGCTAAGGAGAAGGCAGTGTTGTATAAACCATTTTTCAACGTTGGGGAAAGTTATGGAAGAGAAGACTGGAGTCCCAGAATTGATCAAGAGTCGCAGATCAAATGAAATCATCTGCATATTGATGCAGGTGTAGCTTGGTAGTCAGTAGCAAAATAGAGGTCATTGATAAATAAAGAGTAAAGAAGGGGTCCTAAGATGATCCTGCTAGTCACCAATATTTACTGGATTTGGTGCTTGTTAGATTGTCCCCCAAAGCACTATGAAACTTCTGCTCTTACTAGATAACTTCTAAACCATTGTAAAATGTGTGAGCTCAGAGAGAAAAGGTTGTGGTAGTGCTGTGATATTATGGGTTAACCATATCAAAAAAAGCTTTGATAGATCCATGAATAGTGCTGTGGAGAAACAACTATATTGCAATTCCATTTATGGTGTCAGAGAAGGAAAGGAGAAGTGTGGTGGAAAAGGTGGAAGAAGAGCCCCTATCAGTTGAGAGTGAAGTTGAAGTTTGTTTTGAAGAAGGTAGTTGATGTTTCTTTTTGTGTATGTCCACAATCATTATCTTAGCTTAATGGGGCCAGCTTTTGGCGGGCTTGGTTGAGAGCCTAAGTATAGTCAGCAGATGGTAGAGGAACTATATTTTCTATGGGAGAATAAATGGTGGGATGTTTCTTTCCTGAGATATATTTATTAATTGCAATATGAGACTTTGGCTATAGCAGCTGCAGCTATCAGGGCATTCAGAAGGGAGTTTGTCAGCAGATGGGGTACTTCTGAGAAAATTACTGAGAAAGCAGTAAATAACAGATGAAGATGAAGAGGGAATTTGAAAGGCTTTAGATGAGACTGGAAGGGAAGGCTGTGGGATACAGAAGGAGTGGGTAATGAATTAGCTAGGGTTAGAGGGGCTTTTAAAGTATTTATTAAAGGCAGACAAATCTTTTCTTTTTAGTTGAGGTTATAGCCAGAAGGGATGGGAGTAACTGGTATATCCTGTTTTAAATACCTGGTTATTATTTTTTGACCTTTTGAATTTCCTTTGTAGGGGTATTTGATCATTTTTTTGTAGTTGAAGATAAATTCTTTTTTTCTCTAATAGTATCTTCTTTGGTGGAATTTCTTAATTGTTTGCTCTCCAGATGATCCCCCAGATGGTTGTGTTAAAATTCTAAACCTAGATTTTGTCTCTAAGGATCATGTTCTTTAGTCTTGTTTTGTTGGCCATGCAGTTCATGTGGCTCTTAGTTTAGTAGAGCGTAATGGAGTGCAGGTATTCTTAGAAAGAAGGAAGGGAAAGTAAAAATAGGCTGAGGACACCATTAAGTTCAAGGTGTGTCAAGGTGACCAGTCACATGCTTCTTATGTTCAGATTCTGAAGTTATCAGGCTAAAAATATCTCTGAGAAAATAATCTTTAGATCTCTGGGTATTAGGATTCTTTAATTTTGTGTGAGTGACATATGTACTATAATGATCACACGCTATCTGGTAGCTGCTGATGAGTATAGCTACATTCAGTGATTAAACGCTGAAGCAGTCCAAAATCTGTCTCTCTTTTAAGGATGCAATTTAACTGAGCTAGCTGAATGGATTAATATTGTTGGAAACCATAAAGATTAATATGGTTGGTAGGCTGCTGTTGTGGTGGGTTTTTCCAGTGGATGTTAAAAATTTCAAGTATATTTACTTTCTGTGGGTAGGTGGATTTCTAGGAACTGGAGTATTACTTCTAACATTTATTTATTATTACCCACCTTTTTACATGCAAATTATATATCATTTGTTATTGTTGTTGCTCTGAAGCCTGTAATCCAAAATTTAGCTTTATTGCCCGTTAATGGAGGCTCCTTAAAAGGGTAACTTGTCAATCTAATTTATAAATTATTTATAATACCGCCCACCTTTTTTCTTGTTGCATCATTTCTAAGCATGTTATAGCCTATTTTGAAGGGAGTTGCTGTTTGTGTAGAGTGGTTTTAAAGAGGTGAAAGCCCTGTGAGACACAATATATCAAACGCATGTAGGTGAAGGAGTGCATGGAGGTGGTGAATTTTATATGTAGGCTCTAATATTCAGGAGTGCTATAGTGTTTAGTTGCCAGACATGAGGAATGAAATCAACTTAGAGGGAAGAGGTTCATATCTATCTGCCATGATAGATTTGAGGTGATGATATTTGAAATCATATGCAGGAGGAGGTGGTGAGTGGAGAAAAAAAAATTTTTTAGAATTTTAGTGAGATAGTAAGAATCTTTTATTAAAGCAGAAGGTCATATGAGATATTCTATGGTATTTTGAAGTAGTAAACATTGAAGAAGTAAAAATGTTGCTTTGGATTATGGGTACCAAAAAATAAAGAAATAAGTTTGTTGCAGATGAAGGTTTTGTTCAACAGTGTATATTTCAAAAGAGGAGGTGGTAGAGGATAAAGCAAAGAAAGTAGAGTAATAAATGGATGAAGGATATGTAAGCAAACTGTTTTAAGTGATGGTGCCATCAGGTTGACTCATCTAAAAGGGTAGTAATGTTATAATGGATGTAGTAAGGTTGGAACAAGTAGATCAAAGATGATCATCGAGAGGGAGTAAATGGGCTTAGAGAAGTTTTTAAAGATGATTGGATTAGTTCTTGACCTGTGCTGGGATGGTATGGTGAATAAAATATTGAGGAGCTCTGATCTGACCAGTGAGAGTATGACAATGACCACTGAGAAGGCAGTGACTATGTTAGTGAATACAAGATCAAGGACTATTGTTGGGTTGTGTACTGTCTGACTGAGGAAGTTTGCAGCAGTAAAGTCAATAAAGCATTGAACATATTAATTTGCAGAAGTGTAGTTATGGAAGTTTATTCAGTGGTCACTAAGTCACCTGAGAAATGATGTTTGGGTTAATGGGAAAGGAACCTAGATTGCTAAGACATGTTTCATGTTTTACGGGTGTCTTGAAAGGAGTTATGTAACTGGTTAGGATGTGGAATGAGATTTTGTTTACTGATATTAGTGTATGAAGGAGTTTGAGGTCCTTGCCCTGGTGGATTATTTTAAAGGTGATTTTTTTTCGGGTAAAGACCTACCTGTCACATGTTACTGCTATCCGAACATGTGAGCCTAAATGAATAGTAGACAGGGAAACCATGTAAGAAGGGAGTGCTATCACTGGAACCAAGTTTCAGAGACAACACAAACATCCACATTTTCTAGAAATAGGATGGCCTTGATGGAGGTGATCTTACTTAGGCTGTTAATGCTGAGCAGCAATATTTTGATATTTGCCAGACTTAAATTATATTTACCGCACTAATAACTTAAGTAGACTGGCTTTGTCTAAAAAAAAATATTATAGTGTACATAACATCTTAGCCAGTATGTGAAAGCCCTGTGGAGATAAGTGCAAGTCATACTTGCGGAATTTTTTGGGACCTTTTTCCGTCTTCCACCAAGATGACATCCACTCTGTCCCTCCAGAATGCCAATAATGACTAAACCAGTTAATATTTTGCTTATATTATGGTATCGTTTTTTGAGGTGATAGGATACCGCTCAGGACTAGTTTCCTTAGACATTAAGAGACATACATAGAGTGTGGGCTGCTGACCATTTGTTGCAGTCCAAGTTATAAGGTTTGTAACAGCAAACTTGTACTCTGTGTGCTTGAGTTGGTAGACTAGGTGACACTGAAACAGAATAAAAAAGCAATGCTGTTCTTCTTTCTTATTTAGATAAAGTATGAAGTTAAAGCTTCTTAACCTGACATTTTACTTCTTGAACAGATAATTTTGATAACTGTCATTCCAGACATGTAGACACAAGTACCCTGCTTTATTCTTTAACCACTGCCTACAGAATTTAAGTAATGATTTCATTGCTGACTTATTCAAATCACTGTCATCCTAGTACCTTTTGATACACTTGTATCTGATTTCCATATCATGAGTCTTGACGGTTTTTTAAGGAAGAATGGAAGAAGGAAAGTGATGAAAAGGATGTCCAGGTACTCTACCTAAGAATACAATTCCCGTAAGTGGATCAAGCCACTCTCTTTAGGAAGTAAGTACCTTTCAAAAGAAGAATGTCTTTGGCGTATTACAGAGAATAAGATTCATTAAGTCAGTATTTGTTGTTGTTTGTTCATGATAGTTCTAAATACTGGGCATGAATACATGTAAGAGATGCTCATGAAAGTCTTTGACATTAAGCATAGACTTTAACAACCTATAGGTTCTTACCATTTTAAGGCCGAATTGCCACGCAGCATTTAAATTAGATATAAAATATTGATAATCAGATTTTAATGAGCTGGTAACATCAGTGGGTGACTAGATGGTGTGACACATTCAGAAACTCAGGGTATGTGCTGGGTCCATCCTGAGAATACAAAGAAATTAACTAACTAACTTACTAACTAACTTATTAATTAATTATATAAACAAAATACATTGTAAGATATAGACCTAAAAGGAAAAACTCAGTTGAGAACATATTGAAGTGGTCTTTGAGTAAGTTGGAAATCTCATAAGAGTTAGAGAAGTTGCTAGTGGTACTGAAGGTGATACCATGAAATGATTGCCTTTAATTCTGAAATTATTTCCCATGAGGGAGGAAGTCATTTTAGCAAAGCCAGGTCTGCAACAGAATTCCAGAAAAGAAAAAGTTCAGACAGTTGTTAGTTAGATCTTAGAGTAGCTTCCAGGACACCAGAGCAGCATTATGTAGAGGACATACCAAGAAGATGGATCTTATCCAAGCCTCATGTAGTAATGAATACAATAGTTTGGTATCCAATAGGAGAGATAAATTGCCCAAATAAAGTGACAGAGCTGCTTTTAAGACATTACTGTATAAACTAATAAACAGTCAACTATAGATGTCATCACAAATCCACCCAGTATACCATCGAACTGTAAGCCACTGCAAAGACATTCATTCCAAATAAGGCCCACTGAATATTCTCAGCAGCATAGGATTACATGGAACTATAAAGGTGAATAAAACACTGAGGTGCACACTCAGCCAGATAGCATTAATGTTGGGCTACATATGTGTTGCATAAGTCCTTGCAATGACAATGCAGTGTATGCATACTGTAGATATATACATTTGTATTGTACTGTTACGCAGCATCTTTTATTATGATATGCAAAAGTTCATCAGATGCTACCTCCGAGGCACTAAGCAGTGTGATCCATCCAGTCCTTCCTTCCTCAAAATAGCAACACCCTGGTGATACTGAACTTTAAGATATGACAAGGATGGCATACATATTATATGAGCAGCCAAATGGGCCTTTCCTTAACATATAGCTAGTTTCAAAACCATGGATAAAATACTGAATGTCAAGAAATGTCTACTAGAATCCTTCAGCAAGCAAGAGTTTCCTTGTAACAATCATATTTTCAACACACTTCTGAAAACTGATCTTGAGAAACTATGTAGATAGAGAACAACATATTCACTACTGTAAGAATTTTTTTTCCATTGTACAGTTTATTACTAAGGCTATGACATCCAGGTTCAGGGATGTGATCATTCCACTGTATATCTCAAGCATCAGTCTGATCATTGAGTAGAATGTCCCCTTCAGTATGTACCTGTTGAAACATCTGACAAAACTGACATAACCACAGCTCGTTCTTATTAAGAAAATTTGTTGGCTAAGTCATAAAAATTATGCAGACCATCTCAAAGCCTTGTCTGCCTTCTCAGTGTCATACTGGCTACTGATGGACAAACTCTGCCTCATGTACAGAGCCTCAACAAACCCTGCTCTTTCAGACAATGTCCACTCACAAGGTGGATTTCCAAAAAAATCAAACAGATTGCTCACTGAAATATGTGACAAATAAATGTTCAGATTGTTGCAGGTGCTTGTAAAATGTCACATTTATTTCTGACTATTGCTATTGAAAAATAATCATTCAGCACTGATATATAAAGCAGAAACCCAGCAACTGATTCCTACACTTTCAGGATCATTGCATTGCAAAACAACAAATTCAGTTGCCTGCCATTTTAACAGAGTGCGGGGTAAGGAAGGCAAGATGTTAAAGTCCATTTTTCCCGACATAGAATTGTGTCCCTGACTTTTCTAAATATACTTGTTCTGTTAAACAATTTCACAGATAATAAGCTGATATATGTACTATGGAAAAGCTCCATCACTGAAAAGGAAGAGAGATGTTCTAATTAACTGGAAGACAGAATCTGTTCCTGCACAACTTGATTTGATTCAGTGCTTAAAATAATAACTTATGAACAAATGGCATCTACTGCCAAAGGCAGAAAATCTAACTTCACCACGTCTGCCTGTTATTCTAAACTCTTCAAATAAATCAGATTAGTCAGTGCTATTTTATTTCTTTTTTATTCTCTTCACTATTGGGTTGTATGATCGGACTATAGCTAGGAAAATACTTTACATCCTAAAAGAAACAAACTGAAATAAAAATTATTGCATTCCCAGCTGAACTTTATAAGTATGATGTGATGTTAATACAATAGTTATATGGTAAACTACAGCAATGTCTTCTTCAGCACCTGCACACAAATGGGGCAAGGGCCATTGCCTGGGGTATCTGCATGCTGCTGTGTACAGAGGCCGAAGGAAGGGAACCAATAAATGTGCATTATAATGATTCTCATATATAACATTTTATAGCATAACTAGAAAAAATCACAATTTTAAAATGTGCATTAAATAACTTAGGATTCTACATGATATAACATTTTATAGCATAACTGAGTACATTTTATGGTATTTTGGTAGTAAATATTTGGAAGAGCAGGTAATTTCTATGATTAAGGGTACTAAAAGAGGAAGGTAGGGTTTGTTGGAGATGAGGGTTAGGTTCAAATAATGTGTAAATTTCAAAAGAGGTGGTGTAGTAGGATAAAGAAGAGGCTGTAGTAATAGTAAAGAGAAGGATATGTAAGCAAACTGTTTTAAGTGATGGTGCCATAGTAGTGACTATCTAAAAGGGTAGTAAATGTTATAATGGATGTTCAAATTAGGAACAAGTAGATCAGTTTTGAATGTGTGAAGTAGGGAGTAAAGAAGATTTATAATCAGAAATTATTATAGGAGATAGTTAGATTGAGTTCAATACGATGTAAATGTTACATAGGTAGTTAGTGAAATTTAAAGTAGGGCAAGGTATTAAAATAATATAAGATGATCATCGAGAGGGAGTAAATGGGCTTAGAGAAGTTTTTAAAGATGATTGGATTAGTTCTTGACCTGTGCTGGGACGGTATGGTGAATAAAATATTGAGGAGCTCTGATCTGACCAGTGAGAGTATGACAATGACCACTGAGAAGGCAGTGACTATGTTAGTGAATACAAGATCAAGGACTATTGTTGGGTTGTGTATTGTCTGACTGAGGAAGTTTGCAGCAGTAAAGTCAATAAAGCATTGAACATATTCATTTGCAGAAGTGTAGTTATGGAAGTTTATTCAGTGGTCACTAAGTCACCTGAGAAATGATGGTTGGGTTAATGGGAAAGGAACCTAGATTGCTAAGACATGTTTCATGTTTTACGGGTGTCTTGAAAGGAGTTATGTAACTGGTTAGGATGTGGAATGAGATTTTGTTTACTGATATTAGTGTATGAAGGAGTTTGAGGTCCTTGCCCTGGTGGATTATTTTAAAGGTGATTTTTTTTCAGGTAAAGACCTACATGTCACATGTTACTGCTATCTGAACATGTGAGCCTAAATGAATAGTAGGCAGGGAAACCATGTAAGAAGGGAGTGTTATCACTGGAACCAAGCTTCAGAGACAACACAAACATCCACATTTTCTAGAAATAGGATGGCCTTGATGGAGGTGATCTTACTTAGGCTGTTAATGCTGAGCAGCAATATTTTGATATTTGCCAGACTTAAATTATATTTACCGCACTAATAACTTAAGTAGACTGGCTTTGTCTAAAAAAAAATATATTATAGTGTACATAACATCTTAGCCAGTATGTGAAAGCCCTGTGGAGATAAGTGCAAGTCATACTTGCGGAATTTTTTGGGACCTTTTTCCGTCTTCCACCAAGCTGACATCCACTCTGTCCCTCCAGAATGCCAATAATGACTAAACCAGTTAATATTTTGCTTATATTATGGTATCGTTTTTTGAGGTGATAGGATACCGCTCAGGACTAGTTTCCTTAGACATTAAGAGACATACATAGAGTGTGGGCTGCTGACCATTTGTTGCAGTCCAAGTTATAAGGTTTGTAACAGCAAACTTGTACTCTGTGTGCTTGAGTTGGTAGACTAGGTGACACTGAAACAGAATAAAAAAGCAATGCTGTTCTTCTTTCTTATTTAGATAAAGTATGAAGTTAAAGCTTCTTAACCTGACATTTTACTTCTTGAACAGATAATTTTGATAACTGTCATTCCAGACATGTAGACACAAGTACCCTGCTTTATTATTTAACCACTGCCTACAGAATTTAAGTAATGATTTCATTGCTGACTTATCCAAATCACTGTCATCCTAGTACCTTTTGATTCACCTGTATCTGATTTCCATATCATGAGTCTTGACGTTTTTTTAAGGAAGAATGGAAGAAGGAAAGTGATGAAAAGGATGTCCAGGTACTCTACCTAAGAATACAATTCCCGTAAGTGGATCAAGCCACTCTCTTTAGGAAGTAAGTACCTTTCAAAAGAAGAATGTCTTTGCGTATTACAGAGAATAAGATTCATTAAGTCAGTATTTGTTGTTGTTTGGGTCTTCCTCATGAGTACTTTGAAACATCTTACAAAACTGACATAACCACAGCTCGTTCTTATTAAGAAAATTTGTTGGCTAAGTCATAAAAATTATGCAGACCATCTCAAAGCGTTGTCTGCCTTCTCAGTGTCATACTGGCTACTGATGGACAAACTCTGCCTCATGTACAGAGCCTCAACAAACCCTGCCCTTTCAGACAATGTCCACTCACAAGGTGTATTTCCAAAAAAATCAAACAGATTGCTCACTGAAATATGTGACAAATAAATGTTCAGATTGTTGCAGGTGCTTGTAAAATGTCACATTTATTTCTGACTATTGCTATTGAAAAATAATCATTCAGCACTGATATATAAAGCAGAAACCCAGCAACTGATTCCTACACTTTCAGGATCATTGCATTGCAACACAACAAATTCAGTTGCCTGCCATTTTAACAGAGTGCGGGGTAAGGAAGGCAAGATGTTAAAGTCCATTTTTCCCGACATAGAATTGTGTCCCTGACTTTTCTAAATGCACTTGTTCTGTTAAACAATTTCACAGATAATAAGCTGATATATGTACTATGGAAAAGCTCTATCACTGAAAAGGAAGAGAGATGTTCTAATTAACTGGAAGACAGAATCTGTTCCTGCACAACTTGATTTGATTCAGTGCTTAAAATAATAACTTATGAACAAATGGCATCTACTGCCAAAGGCAGAAAATCTAACTTCACCACGTCTGCCTGTTATTCTAAACTCTTCAAATAAATCAGATTAGTCAGTGCTATTTTATTTCTTTTTTATTCTCTTCACTATTGGGTTGTATGATCGGACTATAGCTAGGAAAATACTTTACATCCTAAAAGAAACAAACTGAAATGAAAATTATTGCATTCCCAGCTGAACTTTATAAGTATGATGTGATGTTAATACAATAGTTATATGGTAAACTACAGCAATGTCTTCTTCAGCACCTGCACACAAATGGGGCAAGGGCCATTGCCTGGGGTATCTGCATGCTGCTGTGTACAGAGGCCGAAGGAAGGGAACCAATAAATGTGCATTATAATGATTCTCATATATAACATTTTATAGCATAACTAGAAATACAATTAATGTGGCAACGTAATTCTTTTGCAGCAGAATCATGCTATGCAGTGGTGAAAAATGGCACAACCTTAGGGTTTAATCTTACCTTTCATTATTGCACCATGGTTGATAGAATATGTTTTGACACTCTTCATGATGCTATTGCAAAGGTTAGTTTGTCCAAAGTCTCAACATAGAGGAACTACATTTTCTAGGAATTATGGTAAGCACATGTTCAGTATGCAAGCTATAATTCATCACAAAGGAACTTTCCAAAAAGCATTATGCTATTAAAATTCATAGGACAATTTACATAGTCCAAAGGCAAGAAATGTCAGTATACTCCAGATTGTTAGCTGGGTCAGACATCTGAAGGCTTGCTCATAAAAAACTGAACATTTTTTTCTTGTACATAAATACATTTGGTACTCCCTCAAATGTCATTTTTAACGGAAGCAATGAAAATAAAATGGATGAAAAGGACAAGACAAACAAAAGAAAACATATTAAAAGGTATCAGAAAAGGTCTGGTAAGAGATCTGGGCAAAGCCAGCCTATATGAATAAAGGAATTGTATACATACACAGTATATATACATATACATATATATATATATATATATATATATATATATATATATATATATATATATATATATATGGGTCCTCTTCAAATTACCGAAACGTCAGTTCGCCGACACGCGGAAGAGGAACGTGAAAGGACCGACAATGCAGTTGACTGACATGCTGAAATCCCGACAGCTGGAAGACCGACAAGGGGAACGTGTAAGCGCGACTTGGTAAGTATGTGATAGTGAGGGATTTTGGATTAGGGAGCGGACAGGTAAGTGTGCAATAGTGAGGGATTTAGGGTTAGGGTGTGTGAAACGTGAGTGTGTGGTAGTGTCGGAGTTAGGGTTTGGGTAATGTAATTGTGTGTTAGTGACGGGTTTATGTTTTAGGGTAGGTTAAGTAAGTTAGGAATAGGGTGCAGGTAGGGTATGTGTCTGGTACTGTCGGACCTCAGGGTTAGGGGTGGGTTAAGTGAGTTAGGGTTAGGGTGCAGGTAGGGTAAGTGTGCGGTAGTGTCGGACCTTAGGGTTAGGGGTGGGTTAAGTGAGTTAGGGTTAGGGTGCAGGTAGGGTAAGTGTGCGGTATTGTCGGACCTTAGGGTTAGGGGTGGGTTAAGTGAGTTAGGGTTAGGGTGCAGGTAGGGTAAGTGCGGTAGTGTCGGACCTTAGGGTTAGGGGTGGGTTAAGTGAGTTAGGGTTAGTGCAGGTAGGGTAAGTGTGCGGTAGTGTCGGACCTTAGGGTTAGGGTTTGGGTTAGGGCTAGTGGATATGTAATGTAGTGAAATGTGTTGTTTACGTTTAGTGTGTCGGTGTAATGGTGTTCCGTGTTTTGCGTTGTCGGTATTGTGTGTTGTCGGTTATTTGGTGTCGGTGGTTTGTGTGTCGGCGAACTGGCGTGTCGGTGTTCTAAAGTAGACCCATATATATATATATATATATATATATATATATATATATATATATATATATATATATATATATATATATATCTATATATATATATATATATATATATATATATATATATATATATATGGGTTCACTTTATAACATCGAAATACTGAAATGTCGAATTTCAGTATCTCGAAGCTATAAAGTCGAATGTTAAAAATAGTGAACGTTCATAATTGAGAATTTGACGTATGTCGAAAATATGTTGAATTCGCGGTTATGAAGTTGCGCTATGTAATGTCCGGGTTTGTGTTTTGTTGGTGCGCGGTGCCGTGTTTGGATGTAGGTGTTATGTCAGGTAAGTGAGTGTTTTGTAAGGGTTTTGAGTGGGAGTTAGAGTGTGTGTGAGGGACTGGAGAATGTGCGTGTGTGAGTGAGATTTTGTGTTGTGTTTGTGCGATCTTGGAGTTAGTATATATAAATAGGGGGGTGTGGGGGGCGCAGCCCCCCACATGGGGGGTGCAGGGGGGCTTGCCCCCCTCATTATGTGTGTGTGAGTTGTGTATGTGTGTTGTTTTTTGTTTATGTTGTGATGTGGGTTTTGTGTTGTATGTTAAGTGTAGTGTGTGCTGTGTTTTCGGTTATGTGGTTTCGCGGTTTTTGTTTGTCGGTGTTTTGTGGATTCGTTTTTATAGTCTCAAGATACTAAAATTCGATATTTCAGCATTTCAAGGTTATAAAGTGAAGCTATATATATATATATATATATATATATATATATATATATATGTGTGTGTGTGTGTGTGTGTGTGTGTGTGTGTGTATATATATATATATATATATATATATATATTACCTTTATTATATATATATATATATATATATATATATATATATATATATATATATATATATATATATATATATATATATTACTTTTCATTATTGCACCATGTTTGATAGAATATGTTTTGACACTCTTCATTATGCTATATATATATATATATATATATATATATATATATACACATATTTTTTATAATGTGGCGATGACATGCATTTAGTGGTAGTGGTTTAATCACCACATCAGAAGACCAAAATATACTCTCTTCATCTGTTGTACCCAAAGCCCTCAAAGCATAGTGATGTGCAAGGAAAGTTAACCTTTCTTAATAAAAAATTAACTGTATACATTACTTGCTATAATACAAAAATCCACAAGAAATCCATCTCATGACAGCAAAGTACTGCATAAAAGATAGGGCCGCCGTCCTTCACTGTGGAGAAAGAAGCTGATGTTCATTTTTTCTATTGTTGCCAACAAGTGAGGGGTGTCTCTAATGCACACTTAGCACATTCAAGGGACAGCAACAATGTACAGGTGACTTTCAGGTGTGCATTCCATGTTGTGTTTGGGCATCCCTTTTCACTGAGGTATAAGAGTTGTTTATGTACTCTGTCAGAATAAAAGGAATATAAGAAGCTGATTGAGTTTTGGTTGTCAAAGCATTGCAAACCAGGTGGAAAGCTTCATGTGATATACAGACAGTCCCTGTCCACTTAAGGCAAATAATACAAGTTAAGAGATACTCGTATGTGGGAAACACCAAAAGTAAGAAGTTATTTTGCCCCTTTTTTTCAAGGTTACCGTAAAGGGGTTAAAACAGAGACCATGATATACAAAAGCTCTAGTTATTGGACTACTATGAATATATATATATGAACACTTCAAATCCCTATGGAGATGAGGCACAGTGATTCCTTCGAAAGGCACATCCCACTGACATTTCAGGTAAAAATATTACCTTATTAGCATGCAATAAAAAATCTCTGAATGCTATCTTTATGTAATCCAAAACTCAAGTTTATTACAGGGACAAAACACACTCTGCTTCTCTTCACCACAGGAAAAACAATAAGGACATACACATCTTGTGAACAATTCTTTCAGGAAGCAAACTACGTAAATATTGAATGTAGAAATATCACTGCCACCCTAAAACTAGTCAAACCATAAAGCTATCCAAATGTAAAGCAAAGTAGATATAATAAATCACATCTCCCAGTAACTTAAAAAACCTCTTTACAGACTGCAGGAATTAAAGAAACAAATGCACTCTTCAAAAACCAACAGGGACAATTGAAATTAATCCATGAATGTGACATTCATTAATATTAAAATGGAAAAATAAAGTAAAATCTCTTATATATGACAATGTTGTGACACAGTGTGTTATGGTGGGGGCAGGGAATACTATGGCAGGGTGATCTGGTCAATTTATTTCAATGCTGAAAGTGTACTCTCAGTATAAGTTGAATCCATTCAGCCCCTTAATATGGCTGGATGAGCACAGAGGAAGATGAAACGTTGTCAGCTGGTTGGCTCCAACATATTGTGGGTGCAAGGCTTTAATTTCAGGCTAGAGAAGTCTCAGAATGTTTATACATGTGATATAAAAGGAGTAATATCTGTGATCATTTTTGTTGGGGTCAGATACATCTTTAAGTTTTTTTTTAAGGTCTAGTCCATTACTTAGAGAGCCAGCTTTCATCATCAGGTTGCAGCTGCTGAACCTCACTGCTTGAAAGACAGATTAAGTGCTTTACACATCAGTTACTGTAATTTTGAAGTCAAACAGCCAGCCAGCCACACAGCATAAGCATTTTTGCAGGTGCAGTCTCCTTTACACCATTTTGTTAGGAATTGTATTGCCTACACCTCTTAGTACTAATATATATATATATATATATATATATATATATATATATATATATATATATATATACATATATATATCAATTCTAAAATCTAACCATCATGAAGAGAATACTGCCTCCTCCATCCTTGAAAGATGTCTACAGTTTACCCTTGCAGCAGTCACTCATCTGGACACTAAATATCAAGAAGTAAACTAACTCCTAAAGAGATATACTTTGACTTAATGGATGACACCCAATTTGTAGTGTGGTCAGGTTCACTGATGAGTTAGGAAGAGTTAGGAATTATGGAGGGGCATGAAATGAAGCCATGGGTGAGGTCTCTGAGAAGGAGAAATGCATTACCTAATTATGATAAAATGGGTGGTGTAGGCTCCTGCACAAAAAATAGTGCATTCCTATGCAATGTCCCAGAATATCAATGGAGTCACTAACCTTGTCAAATCAAAGAAGACAGGTAGATAAAGCTAAAAGCAGAGATGATATACTTTGTAGCAAGCTATTTTTTAATTCAAAGGAGCAGAGTATTTAGTTTTTGTTAATTTTTTTTTTGGGGGGGCAGAACAGCCACCCCCCTTCCAGCACAGGACCCAAGGTAGATGCCTAGGTCACCTTGTGCTAGATTCAGCCTTACTGTTCAGCATGTTGTACTTAATGGAAGCACTAGGGCAGAGGGTTTTTCTTAGATTTCTGTACATATTAGAGGATTTTCCAAAAATGACACACATGCCACTTTGGAAGCACAACACAGCAATCAAAAATGACAGATGCTATTTCGCTGAGTAACTGTTTTATATTGTGGAGGCAGGTACCATTTACTACTTACTTATTATAATTACCTGTGTTGCTCACTTGATTAGAGAAAACACTTTTGCACAAAAAAAAGAATCCTTTTTAACTAACTGAAACATTTTACATGTAGAAATATTGGATCTGCTATAAGTACTTACTTGTATGCTGACAGTTCATGACATACTTGCTAGCTGTCACTTGTTTGAAAAGGCAAGTACTCAGATTCCTATTAGCTAATTTCCTCCAACTGTTAAGCCCTCCTAACCTTCAACCATATGAAACTGAATAGGTCTACCAGAGCCCTAACTCTAATGCTAAAATATCCATTCAGTTCCTAAGCAGAATTCTCATTCCTTTATCCTAAAACTCCAGCCCTTATCCCTAAACCTAAATCCCCCATAATTCCCTAACCCTAAAGATTCCCTCCCACTCTGTAACCCTAAAACTCCCCTCCTGCTCCCTAAATCTGAAACCTCTGGCCTAATCTACACTTGCACTCTCTCCCACTACTTCTCTAGCTACTTGCCTGAACTCATATTCAAGTCATATACACAATTAAGAGTTACAAGACTCTCGAGTCTCTGGTTTTGAAACCGTGGTCTTCAAGTTCTTGGGACCTGAGTGCTTGAATTAGACCCATAAATACATTACCTAGTATTGTGACAGTCAGGAAATCAAATACATGACAGTCCTGACTACAACATCATATTCAACATGTGATAAATGCAAATGTAAAGGAATGGTATTCACCATCCTCAAATCAGACTGCAAACAGAGTATTGCAAGTATGCTAATTTGAAGCAGATTATCAGATAAGAATGTAAACTCATACCTTCTATAACTATTAAGTAAAGAATTACTACAACAGAAAAAATGCATTCTAAAATTGTACCAGCAGCTCTACACCATTTAGGTTATATAAACATTACAATAAATGAACTGTAAGAAAAAGAACACTCATTACAATTGTATATAATTTAGTTTTATTGACTTATTTATTACATTTGTTGAGTAGGATAATCTGAGCTGAAGAGTCCCCCTTTTCAGTGACTACCTGTAACTGAAGCAGTTCTTCAACTTAGTAAATTAGGACGCAGTACTTGTCCTTCTTAATGAAACGATTGACACAAATTATACATTTTGGGGTTTTGAATCAGAAAAAATAGCTTTCCATTTTCTGAGATAACTGTAATAAAAAAAACAATATGAAATTAACAGGCATGTTTGTCAGAATGTGCAGCTATGAAAATCTCTAGCACCAACAATTTAGATAGGAAATATAAAATGCACATATAATACTGATTGTGACAGAGCTTAACTAAACAACACTCTTCTTAACTTTCAGAGATATATTCACTGCAGATTTTTTGGTTATTTAAAAATTATGATACTTGCTCATATATGACAAAAGCAGTTTAATAATTTCCAGAAATCCAAAGAAGAATTACCATGGGATTTCCATAAGCTAAATGAAAGTTTCTCTCTTCTTAATTAATTGTAGTCACGAAAAATTCACCCATGGTGATATTATACATATCAGATGTTAACTTTCTCTAAAAAATATTGCTCATTCGCATATTTTGAAGAAAAATATATTGATAAATGTCTGTAAAGCAAAGAGAATACATGCTAAAAAGGCACTGATTTATGTAACATATAGTTTATAAGGAATGATAACATTTTTCTATCAGAAAACCTTCAGTCTACAGAAAAAGACATAATGTTTCCAAAATAGATGGTAGAAAAAGAGGCAAAGGGGCAGGTGAAATGGAAGTGAACATGGAAGGACTGAATAACATGATTGTAATTAAATACTGGAGAAAGACAGACATCGACAACATGTAGCAAGCAATGAAAATAGTGGGATTACTAAGACTAATGGTGATGAAGATCATTATATTGTAACAATGATAGAGCAGATGTTACTGAATTAGAGGTCGAAGAGTCTTCAAATCTGGTCAGAAAAGATATTCTTGTAATTGGAGAGTCAATTATTAGAGGAACTGACACTTACATTTGCAGAGAAAATAATGAACATTGAATAGTGATATGCTTGCCAGGAGCAAAAATAGAGGATGTGAGGCAGACCTTAGAATGTCTTAATGTAAGGAAGTATGGATCTGTTTGTATTCATGTCAGTAAGGACTCTCTGACTCTTACTAGGGGAACGTACAGCCCTCATACATAGCATAGCTTGTGCACGTGTTTAGATGTTTTTTTCATAAATCACATATAGAAAGGAAAGTTGGGTCACCATGAATGAAAAGATTTTTGGGGTAAATACCTACATGAAAAAATATCCTGTTTTAAACAATGGAAATCTGTAGAGCATATGAGCCTAATTTTGGGCATATGTGTTCATACAGGATGGCGTGCATTTGTGAAAATCAGGAAAAATCATTTTTCCAGGAAATATTTTGCAATGTTTGCCAAACACAATGCAGGATTTTTGCCAGGTCAAACATTTTAACAGTTCACATAGAGCAACAGTTACTGCATCTCTGATGGTTTTGTTAATGCTAGGAGCACTAATAATAACGTTTTTTTTTTTTACTGCTAGGAACAGAACATACTAGACATTTGTTTGTGTTGCTAAATAAATTACTGTTTCTTCTTGTCAAGTTGTACCACCAATGATGTGCAGTGATGATGGAATTATTAAAATTTATTTGTTGCAAGATAATTCTGCAAAACTGAAATCTAAACCAATACACAGGAGGTTAGTAACATATTACATGAAAGCAAAGCAGTCACGATATGAAACTAATTGTGATGCATTTAGTGGAAAAAATACAGAAATGGTGTGAAAAGGTTTGAAATAGAAATTGTTTGAATGCAAAAAAAAAGTTTAAGATGAGGATCTAGGCACACAATTTCAGGAACATATATTTCCTTAAGAAAAAAATACTTGATTAAGGTGAGAGACCAAAAATATAAGAAATGGAAAACTGAAGTAAACAAGCTGGACTTACAAAGTAAGCATAGTGTAAGACAAGATCAAAAAAAATTTGATGAAAATTTATATAAAGATATTGAGCATAAATGGAAACTGTTTTATAGATGCATAAGATGTGAAATGAGTAAAGGCATCCAAATTGATAAGCTGTGTGTAGATTCTGAAATGTATTCTCAGACACAACAGATTATAGATATATTTACAAAATCTTCATGCAGAATAATTTGACTCTACAACAAAGGATGCTAAGTTGTCTTAGTGACATTCAGGTAACCCCATATACTAAAATCAACTAAGATTATATTAAAAAAGAACTATGGAAACTGGATCCAAACAAAGCACAGGAAGGAGACAGAATTAGTAATACTGACCGAAGAACACTTCACCGAGAACTTACAGTGCTATTATATCTATTATTTGCTAAGTTGTATAAATATATGGAACTTCCTCAAGATTGGAGGTGTTTTATTTATTTTATTTTATTTATTTGCTTAACATTTGTTTACTGGGAAAGTCCAGCTTGGAACGAAGCCAAATTTCAGCGGAGGCCTAGGCAGAAATGCTCCAGATGCATGTTTTTGTAATGTGGGAAGAAATCAGAGCACCCAGAGGAAACCCATATGAACACAGGGTAGACATGCAAACTCCACACAGAAGGCACTTCAGCCATGAATCAAAGCAGAGAATTTCTTGCTGTGAGGTGATAAAACAACCGCTGCACCACTGTGCCATCCTAAAAATGCTATGCAGATGTTGGGGAGTGAACCCAGGAGATCAGACATGCAAAGTATGCACTCTATCACTGAGCTACATCCCCCCTTGGGTTGTTTTTGCACTTATTAAACCTGTTTTCAAAGGAAAGAGGAGTAGGACAAACCCTGAGTCATACAGACCTTTAAGTCTAATTTCTGTTGAGGAGACATTAATAGAGAAGGTAATATTGAATAAGTTATTGCCAGAATTGGAAATAATGGGACTTGAAGCCATATATCAGCATGCATATGTTGAAAATAGATCTATTACCACCTGTAACTTGATGTTCAATAGCAATATAATAGCTATGAATGAAAATGTATGTATATATATATATATATATATATATATATATATATATATATATACATATATATATATTTAACATCAACATTTGATATGGTCATACACAAAACACTGCTTAATAAATTAGAACAATTAGGTATCAATGCAGTCTTGATAAGATGGATAACTATATGGCTTATAAATAGGACATGGAAAGTATCATACAGAAATGTCCTAGGCCTGTATTGTTTAGATTGTATCTTTCATATCTATATCTTTCATCTGAGGTGCTCTACAGTCTGTATACAGATGACTTGAAATTAGGTAAACTGATTGCATGTATCATAGATAGGGCATGTCTGCAAAGAACTTGATTAAATTGACCATTTGGGCACAGGAGAATAATATGCTAATAAATACATCAAAAGCTAAGTAGTTGAGACTTAGGAGAAATACATTGAAAGATGAATATTTAATACAGCATACACTGATTGAAACTGTAGATTCATTTAAGGACCTGGATATATGGGTTGATCCAGCTTTGAGTGTTTCTAATGATATGAACCAATCGCTTAATGATAGTTATAGAGCTGTAGGTTATGTAAAATGATTCATAAAGTCTAGGAAATCCGAAAGGATGAAGTCAGTGTTTGTTAGTTATATTAGACCCATACATGAGTATGGAATAACACCCTGAAGAACTTATAAGAAAACAAATATGAGTAAACTGAATGGAGTACAGCAGAAATATACCAAGGCTATCCATGGATGTGAAAATTTAAGTTATTATGCTAGACTAAAATATCTGAAATTGTACAGTGCCTCATATAAATATTTAAGCGGTGACTTTATTCAAGTATGTAGGGCCTTTAGTGACAACTACCTCTGGGAATGTTTGTGGTTATCAAAAAGTAGTACTGAATCATTAGACAACCTATGTAGAACACTCATCAAGAATGAGAAGTGTACTAATTGGTTGTCTGACAGAGCAGCTGATGTATAAAACAGACTATTAAATTACATTAAAGCAAGTACTTCTTTAGTTATTTTAAGAACAGCCTGGCCACTTATTTTGGGAACAACTATTTTGGCATAATGGCAGGCTAGAAAGACATTAGACAATGATACAATTTACACTTGTGGATATTGCAAATAGTGAAACTTCTATAAAGGCTATTAAAATATGAGACAAACACTTTAGTTTGACTTACAAGACCAAAATATATGTAATAAACCAGCAAATGAATTACAATCACATATCTTAAAAATGTGGAGATGATAATTTACCCAATGCTGCTATCTTATAAGGAGAATACATGTGTATTATGCAATAATGTAAACTGCTGGTGAATAAAGTTTGAACTAGGCAAACATTTATCAGCATTTACCCATATTAATTGCCAAATCAGAAAAAAATATATATTTTTTTTGTTAGAGAACCCCAATAATTTGACAAATGCATTATGAAGGAATAATAACTGTATAATAGAGTTATAAAGGTATGAGAAAAAAAGATAAAACAGAATTAAATTTATCTTTTTCATAGGTTTGTAGGCACTTAGTTGGCTATTGATCTGTGAGTATCACAAGAGGACTATCCTTACATTCCCAATGTAGGTTTTAGCCCCTAAACTGTACACATAAATGCCCTAGAGGCTGAACAAGAATATGTTGGGACATTACACTACACCCATGTGTACTATGGTTGTGCCATATATGTACTTATGGGACAAGGACTTGAGTGATAGATAATGTGCTCTAGTGAATCTTTTTGTCTGATAGGCAGTGACCATGAACCCCTGCTTGCATAACAAGGTGAGTGGTTCACCAGTGAATCTCACTTTGGTGACACTGGTGACTAATACCTTTGGGTTGTGTGGAGGCTTGCCTTATGGATTTTTGAACTGAGTCAGTCCGACTCATAGATTTATGTTTCATGGTGGGTACTGCCTCTTTTATCTGCTTGTGAGATTTGTGAGATCTTTGAGGTTTTGCGCTTTTTAGGTTAAATTTAGAAAACCTTTGTGGTTTACACCTTCATTTCTCATATTTGACAAACAGTATTAACTTAGCGTCTGATCAAACCGAGGAAACAGTCAGCTGAAGTCTTTATGTTTGACTTTAAAAGCATAACACTATGATAGATTATCTATTTTCTATTAAATGGGAGATATACACAGCAACAGTCATATGAAATTGTTCATCATGGAGAGGCACATTATTAATTGTGATATGTAGGCTGTCTAAAAGAGATTACCAAAAAAGCAACTTCGTACAGGTAACAATTTTCTTCAATAATAAATAAAATGAAAATCAAAGCTAAGAATTTGTAAGACAGAAGGTAACAGGGTAAAATGAGGGACTAGATTTCTAAATCAACCTAAATCTTTACCATGCTGCACCGTAACATGTATAACTCATAAACCACACAACACTTGTTAACTAAATTTCATTTTAAACATACACACAAACCATCTAAACATTTCAACTTATTACAGAGGTGGTTTATGCGTCTTAAAGATTCTCATACTGATATATAAAATTTTCTTAAGAATGTAAATATATACTTCTTTCTCTGTTTTTTTCTACTGTTAACATTAAATTCAGTAGTTAAAATCTAGCAAGACTATACAAAGATTCAGTACTCACACGAATTTGAGCAGACCAGTGTAAATGGGCTTAATTCCCCTGAAATTACAATACATACTTGTTGGGATTACTACAGACAAAAAAAAGTGTTTGTACCACAAATAAACATGTTACTCTTACAAATAAAAATCTTACAAAAAGTGCAACCTTCTGTATCACCACACAGAAATGAAACATGGAAGTTTACTATGATTACCGGAAATATTACTTGAGAAGAGATATCCAAATTAATGGTAGACCACTGACAAACACATGCTATCACAGAAACAGAAAAAAAAATCCTTCACAATGTAGCATATGAGTGTTTGTAGCATTAATAATATGTGAGCATTATTAGAATCCTGGATACATCAAAATGTGCACCAAAAATCCTTCCTATTACTGATTCTTGGCCTTTCCACAATACGTTCATAGAACTATGTTTTTAGACAGGTCAATTAAATCATCTCAATATCCACTTATATAAGTAATGTTACCTGTGAAAAATCTGCCTTCAGTAGGTGATCACGGTGAAATTTCAAATGTTTCAGTTGCCTGAAGAACAAAGAAGCTGGGGAAAATATATATAGATAGATAGACATTGTGGGGGTAAAAAAGTGCATGCCCCCCTACATTATGGGATGCAAGAGTACTTGCCCCCCCGAAAAAATAAATTTTAATTTAATTTTTTACCCCTGTATATTTGTGTTTCAGCCATTATGTTTTAGTGTTTCGGATGCTCTGGATTGTTCCATTTGACGACCTATAGTAGAACTCAAAAAAATGCACCTAATTGCACTCTAGGTCAGATTAACTTGGAAAACCTACACAAAACTATTTACAAGAACATTATGTATCCCACGCCCTCATCTATTTCATTAGCAGAGGAATGAGTACAATTAGATTACAATGTAAAATAAAAGGATCATATTTTGCTGAAAACCTTAATATAAATTGGTTAGGGGCCCAAAGAACTCTTAAATAGAAATATTGCATAATTCAACCTTGTCAGTAAAAGGTTTCTGTTATGTTGTCTTATAACAAACATTCTCAAAAAAACTCAAAATTCAGAAATCCTTCCAAATGTAGAAAAAAAATCAGCCACAAATTATTGATACATATATCTTTAAAACCTTTAAGTCTCATTCAGTGGAAAAACGCAAAATACTTATTCCCAGATATGTAGAACCTATGTTACTGACAGAGCTCTTGTTGATAAACCAGTCTATAATATATTATGAAGAAAAAAAAACAATGCACACCATATCTACCTTCTCTTAAATACTTTTCCATTACTATTACAGTCCATCCTATTTCTGCTAAGATGCAAATAACTAAAAAACATAAAAACCCTCTGCTTAACTCATGAAATCAAAGGCCAACTAAACAGAACATGGCAGACATGT